>NW_007726244.1:937670-951180 GCF_000696425.1 Galeopterus variegatus
GTCATGCCTGAAGCTTTCCCTCGTGTCTGGTCTTTCAGTTACATGAGCCTCAAGTTCTCACAGTTGCAAAAAGAAGTTCTAGCTAAAACAGGGATACAGGCACATAATCCAATAATTATTGTACCAACTGAGTGGTGAGGGCTAAAATAAATGTGAGTATTTAAGGTATACACAGGTGTACTCAGGGTACATGTAAGGTGAGATGTTTTCCATTTTCTCCCATTTCCCATTGTAAGTCTGAAGCCAAATCTCAAGGGAGATATATTCGCACTAAGGAGGAGAACAAGCCATGGATTGCCTTGATGCTGACATGGACCAAGCCAGTCATCTCTCAACTGGGGACAGGGAGTGTGTGTGGCTGTACCCAATGTCACGAAAGATTATCACAAAAGACCTGATCTCAGAGACCACAAATAACAACAGGAGTTATTCAGGGTCTAGAATACATTTCTTCCTAGATATGAAGCCCTTGGCAGTGAAATTAAATCTGACATCACTCCTCAGGTTGACAAAAGACTTCTGCGGTCTTCCCCGTAGAGTGAGCTCAGACACTTGAGGGCTGGAGTCACCTACTTCAGCTCGGCGAGTGATGCCCCAGTCACCTTGAGGAGTGAGGGAACCTCCCGAAGATCTTTGTCGTGAGATACTAATGCAGCCCTTGGAGAAAACAGAGTAACTTCCACAGGAGCTCAATCAAGCCACGGGCTCAACCCGTCCTTGGGTTTAACTCCTCGGCTGCATGGCCGTCCCATCTTCACCCCCTCCCCAACCAGGTTCAGAAAAAAACTTTACGCCCTCACTGTCATGTTAAGGTCAGACTTCAGAATCAGCATGTGAGTTGATTAAACCACTAACATCCTTTCAAAAGAATGTAACAGCTGACATTAAGGTCATCGCCAAAGGTCGTATGTTTTTCTCTTTGTTGGAGAGGACGACCTGCCACGTCCAGGCAGCAGAGGTGTGAAGGCATTATCATTCACGACAGATGCAAGAGGTATGTAAATAAACACACCGTTCAGCACCCTGGCTGAACCGTGGGCAGCTAGCCCTCTTTCACAATTAAAGGTGACCATTGCACTCAGTGTTTGTACTGCTGAGCAAGGTGAGCCCACACTTCCTCTCCAGACATGGAGACGAAAAGAGAAAAAAATACAGATTTTTTCTGCTTTAGAAATCTGAAGCTGTAATAAATCAGAATCCAGACCTCTGGTGAATAATTCATGTTTATCTAAAAGAAAAAATAATGACTTTCATTATATTTCATCTCCCCTTTATTAAGTTCCAGAAACTGATTCCCTGGACTGGAGTGTCCAGAAATCCATAGCAGGTTTACCTGATGGCTCTCCCTTGAGAGTCCCCCCCATTCCCTCAATCCCCTCACTAGGCTCTCCTTGGCTTCCCCAGGATTACGGGGAGGGTGATGAAAGACAAAGGGCAGGAAGAGTCTGGGCTGACCCCAGTGCTGGCTGTGGCAGATGCGTGAAGCTGACTCTTCCCTCGGGGCTTCCATGGGGCCCTCCAGGTTCTGCTCCGGGGCCCTACAACTGCATCCTTGGACAGGGTAGCAGGTCTCGTGCATACTATGACCCCCCACCATTGGACACCTGACAGTATTCCTTCTACTTTCTGCTGAGGTCTCCTTGCCCCGTACAGAAGTTTGGTGGGCAGGGTCCTTTTAGAACCTCCCCACCCTTGCCAGAGTTATTTGCAGCTGCATGCTTTTGACTTTGCAGCAGTGCGATGGATCCTCAAACACAGGGGTTCCTCTGTGGCCACAGGCTGCTCCGGCCAGCCCCTCGACTAAAGACTTTCCCTTCTCTTTCAAGCTTGAGTTAAGGCTTCATTTCCTGAATCCTCCCCACAAGAGGTGGTACACATCGAACTCTGCTAGTGGGTGGTCTATTCTCTCACCAGACTTGAGGTGAGGGGGAAACACGCTGCTCTCTCCCAAGAGGAGAATAGGACTCACATTACACCACAAATCCCTCCAGAGAAATCTCATTTCCAACACCTGGCCTTTTCATCTTCAACCCTCCAACATCCCCTTTTTTTTTCCTTTTATGTTCAGCTATGTTTATTTTAATTGAAGTATACTACATGTACAAAAAACCCCACATTTTGAGTTTCATAACTCCACGGTATTTCCTCCTCTCTCAAGGTTATCAACTTCTTCCCAGTTCCTGGCAGCCACTTTTATCTGTCCCTAAAGTTTAGCCTTTCTCATAATGTCTTATAAATGGATTCATGCAACAGGTAACTTTTGAGTTTGGCTTCTTTCATTTGACATATGCTTTTGAGATTCATCTGAGTCATGAGGATTGGTAATCTGTTCCTTCTTATTGCTGAGCGGTATTCCATCTTGTGGATATGGTATAGTTTGTTTATCCGTTCACGAATTGAAGGGCTTTGGGGTTGTGTCCAGTTTGGGGCAATTATGCATAAAGCCACCATACACGTTTATGCACAGATTTTTGTGTGAACTTAAGTTTTCATTTCACTTTTGTAAATAGCTAGGAGTGTGGATTGGTATGTCACATTCTAAGAAACTGCCAAACTGGCTTCCACAGTAGCTGTGCCATTTTGCCTTTCCACTAGCACTATGCCAGAACTTAGTATTGTCAATTTTTTCATTTTAGCCATTCTAAAATATGTATAGGAGTATCTTATAGTTTTAATTTGCATTTTCTTAGTAACTAATAACAATGAGCATCTTTTCATATATTTATTTGCCATCCATACATCATCTTTGGTGAAGTGTCATTTCAAATCTTTCTTCGTTTTTAAATTATGTTTATATTATTATTATTATTATTATTATTATTATTATTGAGTTTCAAGAGTTCTATATATGGTATGGGTCAGACAAGTGTTTTGCAAATATCTTCTCCCAGTCTGTGGTTTGCCTTTTCATTCTCTTAGTGTCTTGCAAAGAGCAGAATTTTCCAATTTTGATGCAATCTAATATAGAAATTTTTTTCTTTTATGGATCATGCTTTTGATATTGTAAGTAAGAATCTTTGCCTAACCCAAGATCACAGTGATTTTTCTGCTACTTTTTCTACTAGAAGTTAATAGTATCAAAGATTACATTTAAGTCTGTAATCCATTTTGAGTTAATTTTTGTACATGGTGCAAAGTATTTACTTTTTTTTTTTACAAGGTTCACTTTTGCTTATAGATGTCTGATTGATTCAGCACCATTTGTTGTAGAACTACCCTTTCTCTATTGTCTTACCCATATCTTTGTTGGAAATCAATTGACCATATATGTTTGGGTCTATTTCTGGACATCTATTCAGTTTCATTGATCTGTGTATATCCTTTTGACAACACCACACTGTCTTGGTTACTTTTGCTTTATAGTAAGCCTTGAAATCAGATAGTGTGAGAACTCCAATTTTGCTTTTTTCAAAATTCTTTTGGTTTCTCTAGATCCTTCACCTTTCCATATAAATTTTAGAATCACCTTGTTGATTTCTACCAAAAATAACTCCTGCCGGATTGGGACTACAGTGAATCAATAGATCAATTTGGGAAGAATTGTCATTCTAACAATACTGAGTCTTCCAATTCATTAACCATCCACTTATTTAGGTCTTCTTTTTTATTTCATCAGTGTTTTCTAGTATTCCTCACACAGGTCTTGTGCATATTTTATTAGATTTATATTTAAATATTATACGTCTTTGGGTGCTTTTGTAAATAGAACTTCAAAAAATGTATTTTCTATTGTTCATTGCTAGTGTATAAAAATACAATTATTTTTTTTAGATTTATATTTAAATATTATACGTCTTTGGGTGCTTTTGTAAATAGAACTTCAAAAAATATATTTTCTATTGTTCATTGCTAGTGTATAAAAATACAATTATTTTTTGGGGTTTTTTAACCTGGTATCTTGTAATCTTACTAAGCTCTAGTAGCATTTTTAAAGATTCTTTGAGATTTTCTATGGAGACAATTATGTCATCTTTGAGTAAAAACAGTTTTATTTCTTCTTTTACAATCCATATACCTTTTTATTTTATTTTTTTTCTTGCCTTATTGCACTAGCTAGGACCTCCAATAAAATGTTGGCTAGGAGTGGTGAAAGCATACATCCTCACCTTATTTCCCATTTTAGGAATTAAGGTGCTTTCTCATTAAACTTGTAGTGAGAGGGAAACATTCCTTAGCTCTCACCCAGGGGAAGATTAAAACTCCTATCTCACTGGCAACTCTATCCAAAGGAATTGAATTTCAACTTCCAGCTTTTACAATGCTAGCCTCAGTTATAGCTTTGAGACAGGTAGGAGTGAGGGGATCACAAAACTAGACCCACGATGCCTCCTTATAAGTCTTGTCTTTATTTTCTAGCACCTCATTTTTTGGAATGAAGGGAATATTTGCTACCTATTTTTTTTTTTTTCAGTATTCTGGAACCTCAGCCCAAATCAAGACATCCTTTTACAGATGGTATTACTACTGTTATTCTACTAATGAGGGAAGTTAGGCTCAGAGAGTTTAAATCAATTGCCCAAGGTCATATAGCTAAGAAGTAGCATGATTCGAACTCAGCTTTGTCAGAACCAGAGAGGGTCTTCTTTACACTAGGACATACCAGTCAGCTGGAAAAATTCAGGCAGCATTTATCATGCCCAGACTCACATATAAACCAAGAGGGCTGAGGTATTTCTAAACTTAGTCATTCTAGAAGTCTACACTATGGCTCATGGTGGAAATAGTCTTGCATTTGTCCTTCAAATGGTCAGGGAATGATAATCATCTGCATCCTGAAGCAGGTGCTGAGGTCAGAAGCTGAGAGTCCCTAATTATCAACACTGGTCCCCTCAGGCTTTCCTTGAACAACCCCAGGCAGGAAATCAGGACTGACAATATGACCTCTGTTCTAGTCAAGAAATTTGACCATATGTCTCTAGGTCAAAGAATCCAAGCTTCTTTGCTTCCATGACCACTTCAGAAAACCCAGGCCCCTCCTGGAGATCACTTCTTGCTGATAAGAGGGAGACAGACCCTAAGCAAAAGCTTAGGATTGAAACTGACCCCAACTGAAAATCACAAATTGAAAGGCAGACCACCTCCATCATTCATAATCCTTAGGCAGGTGAAGAAAGCTTTTGTTTAAATTTTCTTAAAATTTTTTCTCCTGGGAGCTAAAAAGATTCAGTAAAAAAGAGGGGTCTTAGCAATTCCACTCCTGGGTGTTGGGACAAAAACTTTTATGTGAATGTTTATAGCAGCACTACTCACAATAGTCAACAGGTAGAAACAACCTAAATGTCCATCAACTGATGAATGGATAAAGAAAATGTGGTATATCCACATAATGGAATATTATTCAGCTGTAAAAAAGGAATAAAGTGTTGATACATACACACTACAACACAGATGAACCTTGGAAACATGATGCTAAGTGGAAAAAGCCAGTCACAAAAGGCCATATATTGTATGATTTCATTTATATGAAATATCCAGAATAAACAAATCTATAGAGATAGAAAGCAAACTAACAGTTGCCAGAGGATGAGGGAGAGGAACGTGGGGAGTGACTGCTTAATGAGTATGGAGTTTCCTTTTGGGGTGATGAAAATGTTCTGGAACTAGATAGTGGTGATAGTTTTACAACTCTGTGAACGTATTAAATGTGACTGAATTATACACTTTAAAATGGTTAAAATGGGGGCCGGCCCGGTGGCGCACTGGATAGTGCGCCGCTTGGGAAGCGCGGCGGCGCTCCCGCCCGAGGGTTCGGATCCCACATACAGACCGGTTCCCGCTCACTGGCTGAGCGAGGCGCGGGAGCAACACCGAGGGTTGCGATCCCGTTGCCGGTCCCCGGTCCGGTACGGGGGCAACACTGAGGGTTGCGATCCGTTGCCGGACACGGAAAAAGACAAAAAAAAAAAAAAATGGTTAAAATGATAAATTTCATGTCATGTATTTTACCAAAACAACAACAAAAAAAGAGGCCCCTTTGCCTATGCACGTCAGGAGTATATTCCACGATGACTCTTTCTAGCAGCGTTTGTCTTTTCTGTTTGATCGGAAAGTGCCATGTGCCCTACTCAGCAACTTGTGCTGCCTTTGGCCCATCTTTGTGTTTTGTTGCTCCAGGACCTTTTGGTTAACATCACCCTCCCTTCCCCAGTGCACAGGAGCGTGGCCACTCAGGAAGCCTTGGCTGCAGAGTAGGACTCAGGGAGAATGTCTCTTCTGCCTCTTTCTCAGACTACGAGGCACTTTAAACCCTGGATTTCAAGGATCACTCAAGGAAGGAGAAATCTTGGAACAGGGAAGGGCCAAACACAGAGGGGGAAAGAGTTGATATGATTTTGTGCCTCTGCTAAGTGACCTCACTTACTTCTAGCTTTCCTATGAGATAGTATTATTAGTTGACGGGTGAGGAAACTGAGGTGGAGCAACTTCCCCAAGACTACTCAGATGGTCAGTGCCAGAGCCAAGACCTGTGCCCAGATCTGTCCACCCCAGCATCTGGGCTCCTGCTGTCCTCCCCACCCTGCACCTCTGGCTGCAGGAGTGGGCTGAGTGACAGAGAGGCAGGGGACACTGGGTTTCCAAAGGGTAGGTGAGTGTAGGTCTGATTAAAGCCAGTGTCCAAGGCCAAAGGGGTTTCCTGGTGCTCTTCACAGCAGGCTATTGCCCATCAGATCCATATGTTTTGAAGCTGAGGAAGCCGGGAACCACAGGAAGCCCCCAGAAGAGAGGGCTTGGTGAGGAAGTGGCAAAGACTAGGCCTTAAACAGTCAATGGAGGTGGACTAGAGCCAGGCTCTCACTCCTGGGAACAGAGGTAGAAATGAAATCATCAAATGGGACACTCCAGTGAAGACTGGGCCCAGACACAGGGAAAACGTCTCCAGGGCATGGAGCTAGGTACTTCACTAGGATGAAGCCTGATGGCATCTGACGCAAGACTCTTTTTGTTTTCCCACTAGTTTTTTAGCACCTCTGCTTTGCTGGTGCCATAAACACTCATGCACCTCACCTACAGTAATGCAGCACTGGCCAATTTCACTACAGCACATACTTATGCAAAGCCACAGATTGAATTCCTGTATTCATTCATTTATTAATTCGTTCATACTGCAAACATTTGACAGTCTACCATGGGCTAGATGCTGGGAATAACAGAATGGATATAACAGTCCCTGCCAGACGGGAGGCCACAGGTAACCAGGGCGCAGATGTGTATGTGAAGAACTACAGCACAGTCATCAGTGGCATGCGGAGGTGTGTCGAGATACATGATGATTACTCAGGGTCACAGTGATTATTCTTTCCAAGACCTGAACTTGGAACAGCCCCTGTTTCTGGCCTAGTGTAGATGACAATGTCAATACTTTGCCCAAATACCCTTTGGGACTTTTCTGAGGTGACCCTGGGTGTCAGGTTGAAGCTGTGCCCTGAAGGGCAAAGAGACACACCCTTGCATGGCCTCCTTTCCTCCTGCCCTGCCTGTTCCCTCAGTCTCCTACTAGTCTCCCCCGGGAATCCTTCTTTAAATAAATCACTTGCGCATAAATCCTCATCTTAGGGTCTGTTTCCAGGGAACTTGTCTTAAGACAGCTTAAGGGGTGTGGGAGAGAAGGCTGCAGCTGTAGGTAGTGTTAGCCAGGGCCCCATTATGGCTTTCCTGTAGGGTTGCCAGATTTAGCAAATAAAAAATACAGGATGCCCAGATAATTTGAATTTTCGATAAGGGGTGTGGGAGAGAAGGCTGCAGCTGTAGGTAGTATTAGCCAGGGCCCCATTATGGCTTTCACGTAGGGTTGCCAGATTTAGCAAATAAAAAATACAGGATGCCCAGATAATTTGAATTTTCGATAAACAACCATTTTTTTTCGTGTAAACATGCCCTATGCAATATTTGAGATATACTTATTGTTGTGTCTGAATATTTATCCCCTCCAAAGCTCTGGTTGGAACTTTATCCCCAGTATGATATTTGAAAAGTGGAACCTTTAAGAGGTGACTGGAACATGAGAACTACCCCCTCACAAATGGATTAATCTATTCATGGAATAATGGGTTGATGGTTTAATGGGTTATCGGGGAGCAGACTGGGAGCTTTATAAGGAGAGGAAGAAAGCCCCTGGAAACACTCTTGTTCAGGCCTCAGTACATGATACTTTGTGTGGCCATGGGACTTTGCAGAGATACCCAACAAGAAGGCCCTCACCAGACGTGCCTCCTGAACCTCGGACTTCCCAGCCTCCAAAACCGTAAGAATAAATTTCATTTTCTTATAAATTACCCCATTTCAGGTATTCTGTTAGAAGCAACAGAAAACTGACTAATACACTTATACTAAAAAAAAATCATTGCTTATCTGAAATTCAAATTTAACTGAGCATTCTGTATTTTATACGGCAATCCTTAGAAAGAGCCCAAGGTACTTTTGCCTTTGTGGTCCCCTTCTTCCATTTAAAAAAATATTATATTATAACTGCATTGGCAAAAATATGACTATAATCAGGCTGGATTCATTATCATATATTCATTATTATCATTATACTCATTTTTCTTCTACTTTAAAATAAATTAAAATTAAAACATATCTGCAGGTCCCTAAAAGTATCATGGGCCTCAACTACTGCACCTACTGAGCGTAATGGAAAAGTGCCAGGTTATAAAGAGCCTTGAAGGCCACAATGAGATATGACTGGACTTTCTTCATCAATCATTGTTCAAATAAGAGCTCTGTGATCAGACTGTGTACCATAAAGCTAACCCTTGTTGACAGTGCAGAGTCCAAAGAATGGAATATTTGACCAGGGAGAAGATGGTCACCATGACTGAGATGGGACATTAGCAGGGCCTTAACAAGGGCAGCTGGCAAGCTTGATAACTTTAGGGTCTAAACTCTATAATGCTCACCAGGTCTCCATTGTGCAAAGGTATGTGCTGGGGCACAGGTAGAGAGGTATACTGGACTTGTCGAAGTGGATCAGAGCTATCATTTAAATAATCTGTAGTGCTCGAGGGGTACTCTACCTGACCTAATTAAAAATCAGATTGCTGTTTTAACTGAGAAAAATGGTACTTTCAACTGTTTTACAAAGAAGAAAAGAATAAACATTATCAAGACTATCTCTTAGAAGATTAGGACAAAAAAATCTAGGAAAGGCTTCAAAGCCGTTTTTGTTTTCCCTGGCTTTGAAATACATAGACAGTCGTGATAATTTTATCTTTCTCAAAATATAGCAAATAAAGTCTATTTACTACTCCCGGGCAATTCCATACATAAATTAAAGAAGAAATAAATAAATAAATAAATAAAATAAAACAACCACAACACAAAGCACTTTAAATGAATCCTCCTATGAGCCTCAAATCCATCATTTCTCTTCCTGTGGTGAGGGCTTTATGCCACAGATCAATGCAATTCAAAGTTTTGGAGGTGATTTTGTTTTTCATACCTTGCTATTTGATGAGTTTTCAGATGGCCATCTAAAGAACAGCTTACACACTGTCTCTCACGGATCTCAGGGAGGCTTCAGATGAGCTGCCATGTGGAGAGATGGTTAGCACAGATATAAATATATTTTATCTAGTTTCTCTAAGTCAGCTTTTAAAGTTAGTTCAAACACACTATTTAGTGAATTCATGAAAAATCTTTTTTTAACTCCAAGAATGATATTTCCACTTCTCATCACCACATTTAGTAGGCGAGTTGCTTTAGGAAGCATCATCTTTCCCATCAAAAAAAGGCTTTCTAGGCACAAACTGTGCCACAAAAAGCATGTGGAAAGATGGGCTGATTCCCCTTGATTGTATTTCTGAATGTGTTGGTTTTAAAATGGATAAGATATTCCCATATTCCTAATTGGAATTTTTTTCAGGCAGCCATATAAAACGTAGGTTGTTCTGTAGCCATAAAAACCATCCAGTCCTGGTAAAACATGCATTTTTAAATAATTTTGTATATAATTCATTATTTTTCTTTGAACAAATCATCTATTAAGCACCCCATATGGTCCAGATCATGTACTATACTTAGGGATACAGAGATTAAAGATGTAGTTCTTGCCATTAAATGGCTCATAGTCCAACAGGGAAGATGGACACAGGATAAAAATCACACTGCAAAGCAGCAAGTGTGCCCTTAGATCCTCTCCCTGAGGTGCACCAACAAGATTGTTGGTTGGTTGACTGATAGATACCCAAGCCTCATTCCCAAAAGGAACATTATCAATATGGCTAATCAAATGCGATAGCAAAAGAGCAAATGGGCAGATTAGGTAGAAGTTAGCTAAATCTTCTACTTTCTGCCAAAGAGGATAAATTTCTATCTCAACCTTCCATGAAGAGCAGATACAGCACACTGATAAAGCTGCAGGAGCTTCCTTTTCCAGGCCACAGATATTAAGTCCCCCACCACCATCCTTTCCTTCTTCTTCTTTTTTTTAATATATCAGGGAGCCAATGAAAAGAGAAAGATATTATTGCTACCTAACCGCTTCAGAGGTGGGGGGTTGGAAGGAATAGGACAGATGCTAACAGGTGCCAGCCCCTAAGCCCTGTAAGTGAAGTGCTCACATGCACGGTTCAGACATGACTCAGTTCCTGTGATCCCCAACTGCATAGTTAGAAAGCTTTGGGCTGTAAGTAACTGACTATCCAATTAAAATGGCTTAAACAATAGGGGTTTGTCTTTATTACATAACAATAAATCCAGAGACACTGGTTCCAAGCAAGGGGCAAGAGTGGTATTCAGAATACTTAGCAACCAATATGGCACAGGCATTGACAAATCAGCATCAATGCCTGACCAGTCAGAACAAACCCTAGCTATAAACAATCACCGCTGCTGTCTCATACCCTGGCTAAATTCAGTCCCTGGTTGCAGGCTGGCTCAGCAGCCCAGTGATGTCAGGGCTTGGGTCAACTTCTGGGAGATTCTCTTGGCCTACCCTTCATGGTGACAAGCTGGCTGCCATGCCTCCAAACATCACTTTCTCATCACTTTCTGGGAAATCTTTCCCAGAAGCCCCTGGAAGACTCCCTCTTAGTACTATTGGCTGGAATTAGGTCGCATGCCCATCCTCAAACCATTAAATCATTAGGACAAGAAAATGAGGTTAAGGTGTTAGCTTAGACCAATCATAGTTCATTCTCTGGGGCTGTGGACGGTTCTCCTTTGTTAAAATACATTGCTACCTGTGCTGGAACCAAATTAGAGTTCTGTTAGTGTGGAAGAAAGAGTGGGCAGTGCTGCAGAAGGGCTGTTGGGTAGGTAACCAGCAATGTCTGCCACAGTGACTTTCATTGAAAAGCACCTTTTCATCTTTCCATTGTATCACCCTGGGCTGGGGTGGGTGAACATGGAATCTGGCCACACCGACAATGCTGCTCCTTTTCTCTCAGAGATGGAGGCAGCATGGGCCTGTGCAGGTAGCTCTAGAGATCTTCAAGGTGATGATCCAAGATGAATGCTTGAGAGTCTTGATCTCAATAACTGGATGGGGCACCATGGTTCATTACTGTCCTTAGTAGGTCACGTTTGTGCCCTAGATTTATAAAGTTTGATTTATAGCCCTTATGTCAAAAACCTGAGGTTTTTTACTCCTACCTCATCCATGTGTGCAGTGCCTCAGGAAGTCAGCAGGAACCCATGAAACTACAGAGCAGACATACTGTGATCAGGTGTTTCCAAAAAAGAATGTATAGTTAGTTTAAACCCTGTTTCAAAAAGAAAGATCTGTGAAAAAAAAACAAACAAACCCTTATTTTGTTATCTCCCTTTCTCTAAATGCAGGAAGCACTTACAGAGGTACAGAGAGAAGAAATCCTAGGTAATATTTTGAATGTGGGAAACCCTTCGGCCCTACAACTGCTGGATTAGGGACACAGCCTACCAAGGTCAGGGCTGGGTGTCTGATACCTCTATGGGTCTATTCTTTTCTTACAGAGATAGCCTCAGTTCGAGGTCACAAATTTTACCCATGGCCTGGCTCAGCCATCTTGCAAATACAACTAACCCTTAGATGATTTCAAATACGACCCTAATTTCCACACCTGCATTTACCCACACCATTGATGATGCAATTTTGCAGCTTCTCCCATCAAAAGATGGGGTTTATTTCCCCAGTCCTTGAATCCATGCTGACCTCGTGACTTACTTTGGCTGAGAGAATGTATTAAAAGTGAAACTGACCCAGTTCCAAGCCCAGGCCTCACACTTCTGCTCATTCTCTGGGAACCCTGCCACTACCAAGAGAATGAGCCTGGGCTAGCCTGCTGGATGATGAGAGACTCATGACTCAGTCACTCCTATAGCTGCAGCCAAAAGCCAGCCAATCATCAGACCTATGAGTGAAACCATCTGAGTCCAGCCAGCCCCCAGCCCCCCACCAGCTGCAAGAGAGGCATGAACAGGCCCCGCCATGAACAGCCTAGTCTAGCCCAGACCAGAAGAAACACAGTTGTTCCACAGACTTATGACGAATAATAAATGGCTATTTTTCACAAGCCATTAAATTTTGGGGTGGTTTGTTACACAACAATAGCTTACTGATACACCGTTAGTTACACAGGTGACTTGAGCCTCTTCTCAATCCCAAAAACCCATCCTCAGAGAGAAAGTGCCTTAGATTCCAGAGAGCTGGGTACATCATCTCCTGTGTTTCAGGACATCATGTGGTAATAAGTCATCCTAAAAGTCTGGCAGGTCATATTGGGGGTTTTTATGCCTTTATAAAGACCACAAGCTCTAAAGAAATCCGTGCTTCCAACCTGATTAATTTCTTAGTGCCAGTGAACACCATTCTGTTAAATCCGTTCAGGGTTACTTACTTGGGATGAATATGAAGAGAGAAATCCTTGAGTTCAGGGTCAGGTGCTGTTCAGGTGAAAACAATCTCACCCTTCTAGGGCTCTGTGATCCATCCTGGTGTCAGGACTCTAGGTATCTCTTAGCATCAGACTTTTCAAGCCGTCTGAGAAATCTTGATCCAACTCCAAATCAAGATATGATGCTCCATCAATCTATGGTCCCCAATGTATACAACTGAGAATGGGCATGAATATTGGGAAGAGCCTTGATCAGAAAGCTGCAAATTCCTCTTTTAAAGTGAACTTCGAAGAGGAGCGGGAGGCAATAAATCAGCTTTTTGAGAAGTGCAGTGAATCAGTCACTTTGGTCCAAACCGATGTTTTTCATCATTAAATGTTACATAAATTATATCCTGTAGATCCAGAAATCCACTAAGGTAAAAGGTAGGAAAAGTGTCAAGATAAAAATGAAAGGTTTAGTCTATGGAACTTTCAATGATTTTCACTGTTCCCCTCACATCCGCCACCATCGAATGACAAGTGTACAGTTTTATTGTTTATGTCCAGACTTGTCAAATTAAATTCAAGGAGTCCCTTTCTTTTCTCTTCTGCATTTGTTTCCCATCTCCTCTCCTTCTCCCCCTAAAATCCTGCTTTAAAATCTGTAAGAGGGCCCTGAATAGTTAAGCATATGCTGGTGTGAGGTTTTTATTTTT
>NW_007726244.1:951190-951518 GCF_000696425.1 Galeopterus variegatus
AAAAAAAAAAAAAAAAATGGTTAAAATGATAAATTTCATGTCATGTATTTTACCAAAACAACAACAAAAAAAGAGGCCCCTTTGCCTATGCACGTCAGGAGTATATTCCACGATGACTCTTTCTAGCAGCGTTTGTCTTTTCTGTTTGATCGGAAAGTGCCATGTGCCCTACTCAGCAACTTGTGCTGCCTTTGGCCCATCTTTGTGTTTTGTTGCTCCAGGACCTTTCGATTAACATCACCCTCCCTTCCCCAGCGCACAGGAGCATGGCCACTCAGGAAGCCTTGGCTGCAGAGTAGGACTCAGGGAGAATGTCTCTTCTGCCTCT
>NW_007726244.1:951844-954753 GCF_000696425.1 Galeopterus variegatus
GCCTCGCTCAGCCAGTGAGCGGGAACCGGTCTGTATGTGGGATCCGAACCCTCGACGGGAGCGCCACCGCGCTTCCCAAGCGGCGCACTAGCGCAGTGCGCCACCGGGCTGGCCCTGGTGTGAGGTTTTTAGATGATTTTTTTCCTCTCGTGAAAGGAGTCCTTGAAAAGTTTTGCTCTCTCCCAGGGAGATGGCTGGGGACAGCCTAAGTTTCCTGAGGAAGGTGGCCATTCTGCCAACCTCAGATGTGTGAGGCAGAGAGAGCCATTAAGTCCCAGGCTCCTAGATAATGGGGGCCCTGTTCTGCTAAACACACACCCCTGAGATATAAATCTAGATGGGAGCCTAGAATTACTGCACAAAGGTGAAACTGAGGATAATCTCCCCGCCAACTCAGGAAACTGATTATTCAGCCCTCTGATTCAGAGCATATGGAACGCTTATACTGAGCATACATTTTTATGCCCACTTTGGAGCATTGACAGTTGTTTTTCTTCTTTTTTTTAAGCATGGGAAGTTGTGGGGCTGGAGGATCCTTATTATGTGATAAGTCAGTCAGACTCCAAGGATAACAGTCAGAAAGCTAGTGCCATGTGCTACTCTAGCTAAAAATGGAATTGAATGAGAAAACCCCAAGCAGAAGCCACTGTCATGCATGTCTGTTGTGAAGCCAGCAAGGCTGCTACTGTGTCTCCTGCGGCAGCTTCTTGCAGTGAAATGAGCAAGGGATTCGGTCTTCTGAGTTTGAAATCAGGCTTTGCTCCTCTGTGTGGTTCTGGGAAGGTGAGCCAATCTCTCCGTTTTCATCACTTCCTTGGAAAACAGGGTTGATTGTAAGTCCAAGGTGGTGATTACATATTAGATGGCATGAAGCATTGGTAAGTACATTTTAGACACTAACACCAACCGGCAGTAGGATTATGTTAGACTATTGTGTCAGTCTGAATAGGCTGGGTTATGTGTGTTAACAAACGACTCCAAAAATCTCAGGAACTTACAAGATTTAGTTCTTGCTCACATAATTGTCCATTGTAGGGTGGGTACCACCTCTGCTCCACATGCCCTCACTTTGAGACCTGGGCTCTCAGAGTGCCTTTGACATGGGACGTTGCTGGGCTCATGGCATAGGAAAAGAGAATGGAATGACACACAAAAGTGGTGGAATGACACAGCTTCTGCTTAGAGGTAGCATAGGTCATCTCTGCTATGTTTCATTGGCCCACGTCTGGCCTCAATAAAGCAGGAATATGTAATCCTCCCACACAGGAAGAGACAGGAAATGTTTTGAGCAATATAAATCATTGCTGCCTGTAACAGAAAACCCCAAACACCAGAGGCAAATGTGGAAGCTGTTTCTCTCTCTTGTAAAATAAGCCCCGAAAAAGGCAATCTTGGGTGAACATGAAAGCCCCTCAGTCATTGGGGTCCCACATCTATCTTTCCATTGTATCATCATTAGCTGGCACGTTATTCTCAAGTAATAGTAGAGAATGGTGCATTCTCTACAACAGGGAGGGTACGAGTTAAATGGAAAGTGCTGTAGACTCCTTAGCTGAGCAGGTGAGAAGTAGAATGAATAGAAACTTGATCCAAAGTAAGGGCACTGAAAAAGAGGAAAGGACAGTGTGAAAAATAATCAACACAGACTGGAAGCAATAAGGCGCATTGATGGACTTTGACACCCAATGGGTCCCAGGTGAAGAGAATGTGAACGGAGCTGCAGCATTCATAAGGCACGTGTCACACGAGCGAGATCACGCCTTTCTTGTGGAAGCCAGCAAGAAGGGGGCGTCACTTCATCTTCCTACTTCCCAAGGTCTCTAGTGGATTCGTTTGCTTTGTTGGAGTCTTTCTAAGTATTTTTCGCAGATGGGGACAGGAGCGACACGCTCTGAATTTTTTGCGCATCTGCACAAACCTGTTGTTTTGTGCTTCTCCTGAATCATCTTAAGTGTGCTTATTAATTTTGGGCTAAAGCTGATGCTTGTCTCTATTGCTCTTCACACAAATTCTGTTGGTTCTGATCAATCTTCCCAGGAGGACCCAAGGACCCCAGCCTCCCATCCAGCTCCTGTCTGGACACGTGGCCATCAAGTGCAGACAGCAGCCCTGGAACCCTGTGGTTTCTGAAGACCGCACTCTCTCCAAGACCTGGGGGGGTTGCTCCTTGCTTCATGCTCTCTGATTTCCTGCCTCTCACCCAGCCCTCAGGGAAGAAAATCCTCTTCCATTTCTGCCAAAGCCCTAAGCCTCTCTGACTCTCCATTTCCCAGAAAACCCTGGCTCAGAAATGCAGATAGACCAGAGCTGGCCATGGCAGGGTGACAGCCTGGCTCAGTTGTCATCTCTCAAGAGACATTTTTAAAAATAATTACTTAATTAATTAATTAATATTTTTGGCAGCTGGCCAGTAGGGGGATCTGAATCCATCACCTTTGTGTTATAATGTTGCACTGTAACCAACTGAGCTAACTGGCAAACCCCAAGAGACGATATTAAACAAGTGAGCATTTTGTCCCTTCCAGTTGCACAGAAGTATGGCCTGAATGACTTGAATGCTGAGAGGCTCCTATGAAGGGATGGACTGGTCACAGTCCCTGCTTCCTGAGGCAGCGCGCTGAGAAACACGATTGCATCCAGGCCGCACCTGTTCCTTCCCCCTCTTTGAAAAATATCATTGGTAAAGGGGACCCCATGGCAGACCAGGACAGTGCCAACTCTGCCTAGAGGAGAGGGCCAACCTGGGCGGGCCCGTGCATGGCTTTCAGCCTCACATGGCAACTGGTAAAGGAGTCCAGTGTCCCTGGATGGTCACTGCGCAGAGACTGGAAATGGCTTTTATTTTTTTTTGTTTTTCCTTTTTTTTTTTTTTTGTCTTTTTTACTGACCGGTAACGGGATCGCAACCCT
>NW_007726244.1:955420-956679 GCF_000696425.1 Galeopterus variegatus
CCCAACTCATGCAGGTTATTGGTAGAATCCATCTCCTGTGGCTGTAGAAGTGATAGCTCCAGCTTCTTGCTGGCTGTGGCTAGAGGTGACCTTACGTCCTAGAGGCCACCCACAATCCTTACCATGTGGCCCTCTCCACAAGCAGTTCATATCAAGGCTGCTTGCTTCTTTAAGGCCATCAGGAGAACCCCTCTTGCTCCAACTGGCTAAGACAGACTTTTTTATAAGGTAGCACAATCATGAGAGTGACATTTGTCACTTTTGCCATATTCTATTGATGAGAAGCAAGTCACAGGGTCTGCCCATGCTAAAGGGGACAGGATTATACAAGGATGTGACGAACTGGATGCCACTTTAGGGTGTGTCCACCTCTGCCTGGAAACTGGGGTCTGGGTTTGTGTCTTGTCTTTTCCAATTAGAAGTTAGGTGCCTTCGGGTGAGTTGCTTAGCTTCTCAGCCCCAGATTACTTATTTATAAAATGGGAGTAAATCCCACAGGACTCTTGGGAAAGTCAAGTCAAATATTCCACCTCAGGTCTTTAGCAGAGTGCCTAGCACAAAATAACACTCAAGAAATGTTAGCTGATAATGATGGTGATTAATATTAATATTATTGACACTGTAAGATGCCCAGGTCTGTCTTGGATATTGAGAAAACTAACTCAGACTACAGCTACCCCCACCCCTGGTTACAAAACCCTCTGTGAAGGCCAGATCTACATCATTGGCTGCTCCAGAAAGCTCAAGGAAGGTCAGTTTCAACCTGGGCTGCGGCCTGGGGCATCATGGGAGCCGCAAAGCAATGCCAGCCCCCCAGCCGCTGAGATCTGTTAGGTGATATGAGGGTGCTGCAGCAAGACGTTCTGGTTGTCTGCTCCATGGGAGGCTGGGGGCAGCCAAGCTCGACAGGTGAGCAGTCTTGCTGGTCTGGGGAGGAGAGGCCAAGATCAGCATCTCTCCTGGGTGGGCTGTGATTGGTGCCTCACCTTATAGGAAGCTCTCCTATATCCTAATCATCCCAGCACTTACAACTGTTTTACCTGTTCACCCAGAATAACAAGGGCCATTGTTGTTAGCACCAGAATCCCATAAATCCCATGAAAAGAATTTTTAAAAGAGCAAGTAAAATACATACTCAACCCCACCATCACCAACCAACACATACCAGAAAATGCACTAGTCAAAGGTAACAAGAGTTACAAAGAGTAACTCACACCAAAAATAATAACAACAATAACCCACAATGAGTTTTTCAAGTT
>NW_007726244.1:957199-960019 GCF_000696425.1 Galeopterus variegatus
ACAAAGAGTAACTCACACCAAAAATAATAACAACAATAACCCACAATGAGTTTTTCAAGTTTAGCAATAATACTCTGATCTGGACTTTGGCTCATGAAGGGGTGTGCTGTCCCAGCTGGTCCCCTTCCTGAGAAATGCATTGTGGGAGCTCAGCTGTTCTGCTGAGGTATGCATGTGGTGCACATTGTTCTGAAGACGCTTGGACACCTAACTCAATGTTAGCTTGTCAACCCTGTAGTGTTCCCATGCCAAGAACACATACTGGACACTCAGTACATCTTAGCTCTTTCTTTGAGAAATTTTGGAAATTTGGAGTTTTTTTATTTCTCAAGGAGGTAAAAGTATTTTTCTAATTATTTTCATTTTTTGAAAGAACAGCTGCAGTACCACTAGAACTTAAGAGGGTGGCTGTTTTGAGACTCATAGGCTTGGGGAAGAAAAAACACAGACCATCTTGCTTTATTTCAAAGAAGGAAATGATCTTTCAATAATGTCCAAGAGAATTGGAAGGGAAATATTCACCGGTTCTTTTGGAATCTGTAGCCAGTGCTATTGTGTGAAGAAGCAAAGGTCTGCGGTCTACTTAGCTTTCCATTTGGGAAAATTTCCTCCAGAGGATTTTCTTTAGATAGTTAAAGCCTCATGTTTATGAAGCATGGAATTATATACCAAATAAGCCAGGACATGCAGTTGAGGGCTGAACTTGGGCTTCTGACTAGAGAACCGTGTCTCTTTCCTTCATTCTTTCGTCCAATAAGTGCTGGGGGCACTTCCTGTGTCCCAGCCTTTGGAAGTTGAAACCATGAAGCTGTGATGGAAATAAACATGGCCCCTGTCCTGCTAGTTCTCTATCAGAAGATACAGACGGGCAATTCCCAGCATAGTGTGACAAGAGGTGAACTTGGGATCCCACAGAGCACTGGACAAGCACGGAAGGGCAGAAGTGGAGTCTGAGCGGGGATTCCTGGCAGAGGGAGTGAACAAAGAGTAAAGAGTCTCTTAAGCAAGGTGTGCCGCAAGCTAGAGAAAGTTCTGGGTAGCGGGATGGGCAGTGGTGAGGGAAGCCACTGCAGAGGTAGACAGGGTCCCCTCACAGTCTTTCCTTGAAAAGCTACTTCACACTGCAGCCTCCGAAAAGCCATAAGAAAAGCAAGGCCATCTGGCAATTGCAAAGAGCCCTGAGTTGAGGGTCAAGGTTAAAGTTAAGTTTTAAAGCAGAAAGTGTACTTATTTTCATATCGTTAAGCTTTTAAAAAATCTTTATTTTTAAAACGTACTTGTTTTAACCAATTCAAAGAATAGGAAATTACATGAATTTTTTTAAAAGTGCCCCATCTCTCTCCAATTCTGTTCTACAGTAGTAACCCCTGTTAATTGATTGTCTTTCCTTACACTTTTTTCTATGCATATACCAACATATATCTGTATCTCATTATTATTATGATGATAAAGACAACAGATATTTAACTAGTACTTACAATGTTCTGGAACACTGTTCTCGGTCCTTTACATCTATTCTCATTTCATCCTGACAGCACCACTAAGAGGTTATTATCCCCATCTTACAGAGAAGGAAACCCAAACACAGAGAGATTAGGAACTTGCCCAAGATTGTACAGATGGTAAGTAGATCTAGGATACAAACCAGGCAGTATTACTCTAAAGTGTGTGCATTTAACCGCTATGCTCTCTGCATGTATGTGCATACACATGATGTTAGTTTTTCACCAAATTGGGATCATATCATGCATATTGATTATTTTTACTTAAAATACATTACCGCTTAAAAGTGGGCAAAGAACTTGAATAGACATTTTTCCAAAGAACATATACAAATGGCCAATGAGCATATGAAAATATGGTCAACACCACTGGTTATTAAGCAAGTTCAAATCAAAACCACAGTGAGATACCACTTTATATAGGCTAGGATGGCTATAATTTTTTTAAATGAAAAATAATAAGTGTTCACCGGAATGTGGAGAAATTAAAATCCTTGCAGATTGCTGGAAGGAATGCAAAATGGTTTACCCACTGTGGAAAATAATTTGGCAATTCCTTAAAAAATTAAACATAGAATTATCATATGACCCAGCTATGCCTCTCCTAAGTGTATAGCCAAAAGAATTGAAAGTAGGTACTCAAACATACATTTATAGACTCATGTTCGTAGCAACACTATTCACAATATGCAAAAGGTGGAAACAATCCACGTGTCCATCAGCTGATGAAAGGATAACCAAATTTTGGTATAGACATACAATGGAATATTATTCAGTCATGAAAAGGAGTAGAGTACTGATACATGCTACAGTGTGGATGAACCTAGAAGACGTTACGCTAAGTGAAAGAAGCCAGACACAAAGGTCACATCTTATATGACTCCTTTCATATGTAATCTGCAGAATAAGTAAATTCAAACAAACAGAATGAAGATTGGTGGTTACCAAGTGCTGCTTAATTGGTACGCATGTCATTTTGGAGTGATGACAATGTTTTGGAACTAGATAGAAGTGACTGTTATACAACATTGCGAATGTACTGAAATGCCACATAATTGTTCACTTTAAAATGGTAAATTTTATGTTATGTGAATTTTACCATGGATTTTCCAGTTCCGGCCATGACTTAGCATCTGGTATCAACCTTAACTTCTTACCATAAATAACTATCCAGGTGAACAAATGATAGGAAGCAACTGAGTTCAGACACTGGGCAATGGGCCGGCCCGGTGGCGCACTGGAGAGTGCGCCGCTTGTGAGCGCGTCGGCACTCCCACCGAGGGTTCGGATCCCATGTGGAGACCGGTTCCCGCTCACT
>NW_007726244.1:961354-965866 GCF_000696425.1 Galeopterus variegatus
GCAGAAACAGGAACTATTCCCAGTCTTCTGTAAGCTTTGTCAAGAGTTGTTCCCTCTAATGTTTTTGAGTAGTTCTTTCTTCAGTCTTAGTTTCCTCACTTGCATGCATTGACCAGTATTTAGCTAAAGATCTCCAAAACACACACACACACACACACACTCTCTCTCTCTCTCTCTCTCTCTCTCTCTCTCTCTCTCTCTCTCTCTCCAGCTCTGTCTGCTCTAATATTCTGCAAACTCTAACCACCTTGGTCTCCCCAGACTCCCAGCTGTATACCCTCAATTCAGGGATACTGCTGGGCTCTACTTGGGTTTTCCCTCCCTGTTCTGAGGCCTGGAATCTCTTTCTAGACACAAATCTGGGGCAAATCTGGGGTAATTCTTCATTTCCCTATCCTCAATTGT
This sequence comes from Galeopterus variegatus, assembly GCF_000696425.1. Lineage (NCBI taxonomy): Eukaryota > Metazoa > Chordata > Mammalia > Dermoptera > Cynocephalidae > Galeopterus > Galeopterus variegatus. The sequence goes on from NW_007726244.1 coordinate 961,760, forward strand.
CTTTAGCCATTGTTGCCTGATATCCTATACACANTGACCCGTCAAAAATTTCACTGCCTGTCAAAATAAAATCCAACACTTTTTAGAAAAAGATGAAAAATCCAGAGTCTCTATGATACGTCAATCATAATACCAAGAATGTAATGAAAAATGACTATCCGTTTTTCTATTCCTATATTCTTGGTCTTTGTTCTTTGATGTGCTTAAGTTACTTAGAGATAGTTTGCTTCTTTCAGGTTTTGTTTTTAAGCTTTCTCAGAAGGGACCAGAGCAGTGCTTAGTCTAGGGCTAATTTTGCCCTATTTTAGGCAAAACTTTTCTGAGGACACTCGCTAAATACTCTGATTCATAAGCTTTCCACTCTAGCAGAAACAGGAACTATTCCCAGTCTTCTGTAAGCTTTGTCAAGAGTTGTTCCCTCTAATGNAAATTAAACAATTTAGAGGAAATGGAAAAATTTCTTTGAAAACAAAACTTTCTGAAGCTGGCTCTAGAAGGAGTAAAAAAATGTGAATTCTATATCTGTAAAAAATTGAATTCAGAATTTAAAAGCTTCTCACAAAGAAAACTGCTGACCCATATGCCTTCTTTCATTGGTGAGTTCTATTAAAAATTTAAAGAAGAAATAATGCCAATTTCATATAAACATTCTCAGAGAACAGAGAAAGAGAAAACAATTTCCAACTCAGCATAAACCTGATCTCAAAATCTGACACAGACATTATCAGAAAAGAAAATTTCAGACTAAAATAATTTATAAACATAGACACAAAAATCCTAAACAAAATATTAGCAAATTAAATCCATCAATACATAAAAAACTGCATTATGGCCAAATGTGGTTTATCCCAAGAATGCAATACTGGTTTAATATTCAAAAATCAACCAATATAATTCACAATGTTAACAGAATAAAAGAGAACAAACATGTGATCATCTCAATGGATGCAGAAAAAGCATATAACAAAATTCAAAGTGATTCATGATTTTAAATAGAAAAAAAAAACCTATCAGCAAACAGGGGATAACATGGAACTTCCTCATCCTAATAAAGGATATTCATGAAAATCTGCAGGTAATATCATACTTAGTGGTGAAAGACTGGACACTTTCCCTTAAGATTGTGAACAAAACAGATGTATATTCTCACTACATTTGCTCATCATTGTTCTGGAGGTCCTAGCCATTGTAATAAGAAAAAGAAGTAAAATATATAAAAATAGAAAATAAACAATAAAACTGTGTTTATTTGTAGATAACATGATTTTATACATAGAAAATTCAAAGGAATCTATAAAACCACTACTAAAACTAATCAGAGAATTTGCAAGCTACAAAGTCAATGTAGAAAAATCAATTGCATTTCTATATACTAGCAATGAATAATTGAAAAAATAAAAGTTTAAAATAACATTTACAAAAATTCCAATAAACATTAAATGCTTAGGGAAATTTTAAACAAAATGTGGCTAAGACAGACACACTGCAAACTATTTTTTATTTTTTTGTGGCTAGCTGGTATGGAGATCCAATGCTGAGTGGAATTTTAAAGAATCTAAGTAAATGGAAAAGTATACCATGTTCATTGATTGGAAACCTTAATATTGTTAAGATGTCAATTCTCCCCCAAATTGATCAATAGGTTTGATTCAATCTCAAATAAAATCCCAGCAGGCATTTTTTGGTAGAAATTGACATGCCGATTCTAAAATTTATATGGAAATGCAAATGACCTAGAACAGTCAAACAATTTTAAAGAACAACAAACTTGGAAGGCTTATATTACCTGCTTTTGAAACTTATTATGATATTGACTTAAGGATGGACATAAAGATCAATGGGAACAGAATAAACAATCTAGAAATAGACTAATGAGGGCCGGCCCGGTGGCGCGCTGGATGGTGCGCTGCTTGGGAGGCGCGGCGGCGCTCCCGCCGAGGGTTCAGATCCCACATGCGGACCGGTTCCCGCTCACTGGCTGAGCGAGGAGCGGACGCAGCGCCGAGGGTTGTGGTCCCGTTGCCGGTCCCGGTCCGGTGCGGGGGCAGCACTGAGGGTTGCGATCCGTTGCCGGACGCGGAAAAAGACAAAAGACAAAAAAAAGAAATAGACTAATGAACGTATAGTTTCAACTGAATTTGGACAAAGTTTCAAAGGTAATCTAATGGGGAAAAGATAGTCTTTCCAAACTATAGTGCTGAAACAAATAGATATCTATATGCAAAAGAATGAACCTCAAACCATACTTTACAACATACACAAAAGTTAACTCAAATGGATTAGAGGCCTAAATATGGAAGATAAAACCAAAAAATTTCTGGAATTAAATAGGCAAATATGACCTTGAGGTAGGAGTGTGAAATTGTACTACCGCCTTGAAAACTATTTGGCAGTTTTTAATAAAGTTAAACATGCACTCATCTTCTGACACAGCAATTCAATTCCTAGGTGAATATCCAAGAGAAATGAGATATATATATATATTATACACACACAAACACTCAGAAGATTTGTACAAGAATTGTCACACTGTTATATATAATGGCCAAAACCTGGAACAGCCCAAATGTCCATCTATAGAGAATAGATAAACAAACCATAGTATACAAACAAATAATGAAATACTACTCAGCAACTGTGTTAGTTTGCTCAGGCTGCTGTGACAAAATACCCCAAGTCTGGAGGCTGGGAAATCCAAGATCAGGATGGTGGCTGGGGGTGGGGGGTGGGGGGCGGGCAAGCTCTCTAGTGTATCTTCTTATCAGGACATTTATTTTATCAGATCAGATCCCCACCCTTATGATCTCATTTAATCTTAATTACTTCCTTAGAGGCCCCATCCCCAAACATAGTCACACTGGGAGTTAAGGCTTCAACATACAAATTTTGGGGGACATAAACATTTGGTCCATAACAGCAACAAAAAGGAAACTACTATTACTAGGGTATTTTTAAAAGCCAATGGAAATATTCATATTGTCTTTTAATTTTATTTTTCCATGAACTTTTTGAAGTACCCTCACACATGACTAAATATAAAGGTGACCCTATAATTCCAAAAATGTGAAGTTTAAGAACAGACAAAATGGATCTATGATGTTAGAAATCAGAACAGTGATTGCCTATGTGTGGGTGGGGAGAAATTGATGGAAAAGAGGCATGAGGGAAATTTTTTAGCAATGAAAATTTTTTTTGTATTGATCAGAGTGATATTGAAACAGGTGAATACATTTGTAAAAATGCTTACAGCTTTATCCTCAGAATTGGTGCATTTATAGCATGCAAATTATGGCTCAATAAAGCACATTTCCTCTATATCAGCTCATATGGATTTACCTCTATCTTTTAGCAGCCNTCAATAAAGCACATTTCCTCTATATCAGCTCATATGGATTTACCTCTATCTTTTAGCAGCCGTATAGTCTACCGTTGTGTGAATGTATCATAATTTATCCAACTATTTCCACATTGAAGGACATTCAGATTTCCTCCAAGTTTTTGCTCTTTTAACCAATACCATAGTGAACGTCGTTGAAGAATAGATTCCTACGTGGGAGTGTTACAGCTTTTTCTCTGTAAAGATGAAGAGTCTGAAACCCAGAAGCAAGAAGAGACTTCCCCAGGGCCTACTGTAATTACAAACTCTGAGTTATGGTGGTGGAACCTGGAAGTGGAGAGGTTAGTGTTACTACATAGAAATACTGATGAGGGGAGATACTGGGCTTCCAATCAGAATAAAATGAGCCATTTAGAAAAGTTCCACTTCCTTCTTTGTCTAGCTCCTACTCATTCTGTGAGTGTTAATGCTTTGAGTTGCCTTAATTTGATGATAATGCTAAGTTAATTCCTGGAATCCCATAGTGCCCTAGGCTTAATACCAACTCACCATGTGCAAAGCAATGTACTAGCCCAAGTACATATATATTATCTCATTTAACTCTCACAACTTCTTTAGATATAGCTGTTACTAATTCCATGCCCTTTTTATTTATTTATGTGTTTACACATTTGTTCATTTATTTGTTCATTCGTTCTGAATCAGTTATTTTTATTTTACTTATTTTTTATTAAAATGATTATAGGGCCGGCCCGGTGGCGCACTGGAGA
>NW_007726244.1:966998-968392 GCF_000696425.1 Galeopterus variegatus
ACATCCCTATTACAAAAGACCTTCCTCTACACCGTTGTTACTCTTCTTCTCAATAGCAATGCTCACAATGTGTCTCAAAGGCAGGAATAAAAAAAATAAATAATAAAAAATAATACTTCACAGGGATTTTATTGTGAAGGTCTCACAAAATGGTTGCAGTGTTGATTGCTGATCTCTCTACTCCTTGAAGGTGGTTACTGCATCTTTATCTCTATCTTCCTAACATCTGGCTCATAGTGGAGTTCCAAGGGCTTAGCACTCTGCCTGACACATAGTAAGTACTCAATGAGCGCTAATTATTATTAGTATTGGAACTCAATAAACGTTTGTGGAGTAAGTAAACATTTGCATGAGTGACTAATTACCTAAATTATTCTTTTAGCAAATGAACAATGAACATAGGCACAGCAGGTTACAGTCCCCCTCTCCTGCCAAACATCTCATCTGGGGGCAGCTGCACCATGAAGGAATCGCCAGCCATCTTCTGCTTGCACGTCTGCTCCCCAGTGGGACACAGAAACAGGAAGGGCATCCGATGCAGTGCTGGGGCCCGAGCCCCAGCTTGGCGCAGACACAGTGATGGGCAGACTCTCAACACATCTGTGCGTGGAGAATCAGCTGGCATGGTGGTGGCGGTGGGGAGTCGCGTGTGTGTACATATTTATCAACACAGTGCGCACAATGGATGAACACAGGATTAAGGATAAGTCATGCACACAGGGTCCCAGAACATCAAAAACACCCTTGTGCTGCTGTTATATCTTTTTGTTGTGTTGCTTCATCTTCATTGGAGGAAAACCCTGCAGCATGGAGGTAATGGTTTAGATCAGGGAAGAATCTCCTCAGCCCGTGGACCAGGCAAGTGCTGCTTCTTGTGACCCACATGGCTGTGGGTGCCCTGCAGCATTCAAAGCCTCATTTATTGGCCAAGCCTACCATCTCCTCGAGCCCAGCCCTGGTTCCTTGTCTGTGCCTGGCTCTTCATTGGTCTCTGCCTGTCTGCTGCTTCCCCTTGTCCAGTGCTTTGACTGGTTTGTATCCTTGGTAGGAAGACCCCCTGCCATTCTCAATCCAGCTCCTTGCTCAGAGAAGACCCCATCACAGACTTGGGATCTGACCTTTTCGGCTGGCTCCTCTGCCTGACTGGCTGGCCCTACCCACTTCTTGGGAGTGGGGGACAGCGTGCCCCAAGAGCCTGTTGACCTAACATAGCACCTGCAAGCACTTGCTAAGATGCCACTTTTTTTTCCTAGCTGGCCCCTGCCTTGCCTGCGTAATTACCACAGTCCCCATCTTATGCCTCTAAAAGCCCTTACTCTCATTTTGTAGTTAAGTTTTCCGAGCCTTGTTCATTTAAGGCAATTTTAGTTTCTGTTTTATGGTAATTCTTAAAC
>NW_007726244.1:968487-979728 GCF_000696425.1 Galeopterus variegatus
CACCTGCAAGCACTTGCTAAGATGCCACTTTTTTTTCCTAGCTGGCCCCTGCCTTGCCTGCATAATTACCACAGTCCCCATCTTATGCCTCTAAAAGCCCTTACTCTCATTTTGTAGTTACGTTTTCCGAGCCTTGTTCATTTAAGGCAATTTTAGTTTCTGTTTTATGGTAATTCTTAAACCCTTAAGTGAAACTTGTTTGAAATGTCTATCATGCTGTTATTACAGAAACAATATAACAAGAAATACATTTTCATGAAAGTCTCCATGTAGCAAACAGAAAAGACAAATTGTTCTCAAACTTAAATATTTGAATTCAAAATATCAAGGCAAAGAGATGAAAAAAAATTGAGCCAATAAATAAGGGATCTAGAGGATCAAATTGGAATCTGGCCAATAAGAGTTCCTGAAAGAAGAGGACAGAGAAAACAGAAGAGGAAAATTATCAAAGAAATAATACAGGAAAATTTCTCAGAGGAGGACACAAGACCTCGGATTGAAAGACCTCAGAACAATGAATGCAATAAGGCTCACACCTGGGAACAACACTGTGACATAGGTCACCAAGGATAAACGGAGCACCCTAAAAGCTTTCACTGAAGGTCAGGTTCCTTACAAAGCAATAAGAATGAGAATGAATCAGAGTTCTCAAAAAGAAAATCGATATAAAGGGCAATAGATCAGTGCCTTCAAAGTTTTAAGGGAATTTGATTCAAAAGCTTTCACTGAAGGTCAGGTTCCTTACAAAGCAATAAGAATGAGAATGAATCAGAGTTTTCAAAAAGAAAATCGATATAAAGGGCAATAGATCAGTGCCTTCAAAGTTTTAAGGGAATTTGATTTGATTCAATGCCCAGCTCAATTATCAATCAAGCAGAAAGGCAGAATACATAAATTTCCAATCATAAAGAATTCAGAAATCTTACTCATCACACACTTCTGTGTAGGATGTTTCTTAATGATATGCTTTGGCAAAATAAGGAAGAAAAATCAAGGATGGCAACCTAAATCTCAGAAACTGTGGTTGGACCCAGGAAAGCAGAGAGGGCCAGTCCCTGTATGATAACTGTTCAGACGAAAGCAGGACAGAAGGCTCTAGAAGGTGGATCTTGGGGAGTGGAGAGAAGTCAATAGAACACCTATGGGAATGGAGAGTTGGGAGAAATTGAAACTATGATGAAGTCACATCGTACAAAAAAGAAAGAAAAAAAAGCCATTTGAAATTCTAGATCAAAGAAAAGTATCACAAGAAAGCAAACCTAAGCAGATACATTACTGGCTGGGCAAAAAATAATGATCTCAATAATGTCAACATTGTTTATTGATTTTAGAATCAATCTATAAGCAAAGCACAGAAGACTCAAAGTTATGAAACAGAATGAGGATGCTATCAATCAGGACAACATGAAATAAGAGTGTATATGACAGAAGCTTGGAGGGAGCAGGAAGGAGGAGAGAAGGGGGAGGCAGAGGCTCGAGCTGCCTCTCAGGAAGCACCGGATGGGCAGCGTCAGCAGGTGACAGCGGGTGAACGAGAAAGTGACAATTGTAGCCAAAATAGCAATATAATTGTGTCGGGAGAATGAGAGGAAGGGAGGTGCAGGAGGGATATAAGTGAACTAAGTCCTTTTTCAATGAAGTGGGAAGTCAATGAGTAGATATTTAAAATGCAAAATACAGAAACAGCAGTATTTACTTAGGGATAAGCCGATAACATTCAAAAGAAACAGCTAAAAGGGTGAAAGGTGGTTGCTCTGGGAAGTGGACTAGAATAACAGGGGACTCTATTACTTTGACTCAAAAGCATTTAAGTGAAAGCACAGTTACATTCTATATGTTCTACTTTCGAAGGCATGTAAGTGTTCAATAAACACACTGGAGATTTCTCAACTATAGCTAGCAGTTGAAATGAGAAGGAAGCAGGCTTTGGTGGCAGGTAGCTGCACTGATGTGGAGCCCCTCCTCCCCCTGTGGTTAAGGTGGGAGAAGTGACCCCCACCTTAGTCAGGTGGGGGAGTCTAGTGGGTTTGGTTCTTCTACATCCACTATCACATTCCATCCTGTTAGGTGCAGATGTGAGGACAGGGTCTATGTCTCCTCATTTCGCAGGCAGGATCCAGGCTCAGGAGGGTGAATAATTTGTCAAAATGTGAAAAATCCAATTTCTGCAGTGGTACTGCTCGGAGGGGTGCTTGGTCCACTCAGTGTTGAGATCTGTGAGTGGTGGGATCAAAAGGTTAAGGGCGGGTAGTGCCGGGAGCAAGACAGACAGGGAAGGCAGGGCAGGGCTCTGCAGGGTCGACTCTTACTGTGGTTCATTCTCTAGAGCTCCAACAAAGCCAGAATGCAAATGCAGGCTGTCCCCATATGACCCCCCATCACACCTACTTTTTAAAAGTTATATTCTTCTTGTCAAAATAATCTAATGGTGACCTTAGAGGAATGTGTTTAAGTCACCCATAATCTTCCCTATGTCTGTGCACAATAATTACTTAGATTTTTTTCTGGGATCCTTTCAGTCTTTGTCTACATTAGACATAATTCTACATAGTTTTAATCTTATGTATATATAATTTTGTAAGCCTTCTACCTCTCACAAATGCTGTTACTTGTTTCTACATAGTCTGCATAATTATCCATTTTAATGGCTACATATTATGTAGGATCATCTTTAATTAACCACACTATACCCCAAGTTAAGAGCTTATTATTATGCCAATTATTTCTTTATTTTTGAATGTTCATTTTACTTTTGCATAAAGCTGTTCCATTTACAGAATGCTTTCTTATCAACCTTGCAACTTCACAGCATGTAATAAGGGCAGGTGTAATTGTCCCCACTTTACGGGCAGGAAAATTGAGGTCCAGATCAAGCATCATGTCCAACATCGTGCAGATAGCAAGGACGGGGGCAGGGTGGAAACCTTCCTCCAGGACTTTTCTCCCCAAGCTCAGTGTTCCTTCCACCACACAGTCCTGCTGTTGGTCACCACTTGACACATTCTTTCACTGAGCCAGCTTCTTCATGAGAAGGATTTATTACCACCCCATTTTACAGGTGAGGAAGCTGGGGCCCAGAGGGGTAGGGTAACTTGTGCCAAGGCCACATGGCAGGGCCAGAAGTCAAACCCAGGCAAGCTGACTCCAAAGCCAGGTCTGTTTCCAATAATCTATAATATGGCCTCCTCAGGCCCTTACTTCTAGAAGTGAATCTTTAATCTCCTGGCCCTGGGTGTGGCCTCCACATTCTTGTCCTGCTCCACCTGCTTGTTCTCACACCTTGGCAGGTGGTGGCCCCTCAGCTCAGTGCCCTATCACTCAAAATCACTTTAGGGGAACTCATGGGCTGGTCCCGGGAGCCAGCATGGGAGAGGCATGCTTATGGGACAGACTCAACGGGTGAGGTTTTTTCTTTTCTTTTCAGTTTTCTCCCATTTGGTTGATATTTTTGTGTGTGTGTTACAAAATACATGTAACATAGAAATTACCATTTTAATCATTTTTAAGTTCAGCGGCATTAGGTATATTCACATTGATATACAACCGTCAGCACCATCCACGCCAGAACTTTTTCATCTTCCCACCTGAAACTCTGTACCCACTAAGCAATAACCTTCCGTCCTCCCTTCCCTGCCCACCAGCCCCCGACCACCACCGTTCTTTCTATCTTTACGAATTTGACTACTCCTTAGAGTATCTCCTATAAATAGAATTATACAATATTTGTCCTTTTGTATCTGGCTCCTTTCACTTTGCATAAAGTCCTCAAGGTTTATCTGTGTTGTAGCATATGTCAGAAATTTTATTGTTTTTTATGTTGAATAATATTCCATTGTATATATATATATATACACTACATTTTGCTTATCCATTTATCCATTAATGGTCATTTGAGTTGTTTCCACTTTCAGCTATTGTGAATAATGCCGCTATAAACGTTGGTGTACAAATATCTGTTTGAATCTTTGCTCTCAATTCTTTTGGGTATATACCAATAAGTGGGTGAGTTTTAAAAGACAAATCAGAATTCTTCTCTGTTTCAGCTTTTCAGGGGGCAGGAGTGGGGGTGGGGAGTGATCACTGTATAAGAGTAGATGGGTGTGAGAAAATATTTGCAAGTCATATATCTGATAAGGAGTTTGCATCCAGAATATACAAAAGAAACTCTCACAACTTAATAATAAAAAGACAAATAACCCAATTAAAAAATGGCCAAAAGATCTGAACAGATATTTCTCCAAGGAAGATATGCAAATAGACGATAAGGATATGAAAAAAATGCTCTACGTCATTAGTCATCAGGGAAATGCAAAAACAAAACCACAGTGAGGTACACTTCACGTCCACTAGGATGGATAGAATAAAAAGTCAGACAATGACAAGAGTTGTTGAGGGTTTGGAAAAATAGAAACCCTCATGTACTGCTGTTGGGAGTGTGAAATGATACAGCTGCTTGGGAAAAGAGTCCGGCAGTTCATCACATGGTTAAACACAGAGTTACCATATGACCCACAATTGCATTCCTAGGTGTATACCCCAAAGAACTGAAAACAGGTTCAGTTTTCAGTCAAACAAAAACTTGTATGGAATTGTTTATAGCAGCACTATTCACAATAGCCAAAAGGTGAAAACAACCCAAATGTCCATCAACAGATAAGTGGATTAATAAAATGTGGCATATCCATACAGTGGAATATTACTCAACCATGAAAATGAAGGAAGTATAGCAGCCTTATTGATAATTGCCCAGACTTGGAAACCACCAAGATGCCTTTCAGTAGGTGAATGAATAAACTGTGGTGCATCCATACGATGGAATACTTAGTGCTAAAAAGAAATGAGCTATCAAGCTGTGAAAAGACATGTTATTAAGTGAAAAAAGCTGATCTGAAAAGGCTACAAACTGTATGATTCCAACTACATGACACTCTAGAAAAGGAAAACTATAGAGACAGTAAAAATATCAATAGTTGCTAGAAAGGGAGGGATGAATAGGCAGAGCACAGAGGACTTTAAGGGCAGTGAAACTATTCTGTATGATACTGTTAAAGGTGGATACGTGTCATTATACGTTTATCAAAATCCACAGGACATACAACACCAAGAGTGAACCCTAATGTACCCTATAGACCTTGGGTGATAATGCTGTGTCCGTGTAGATTCCTCGGTTGTAAAAAATGGACCCACTCTGGGGCCAGATGTTGATAGTGGAGGAGGCCGTGCAGAGTGAACCCTAATGTACCCTATAGACCTTGGGTGATAATGCTGTGTCCGTGTAGATTCCTCAGTTGTAAAAAATGGACCCACTCTGGGGCCAGATGTTGATAGTGGGGGAGGCCGTGCTTGGGATGGGGAGGTGTAGGGGTATGTGGGAATCTTCAGTACTTTCTGCTCAATTTTGCTATGAACCTAAAACTGCTCTGAAAAATAGTCTAAAATAAAAATGGAATGAAATATTGATACATGCTACAACATAGATAAATCTGGAGACCATTATGCTAAATGAAAGAGGCCAGTCACGAAAGGCCACATACTGTATGATCCCATGAAATGTCCAGAATAGGGACGTCTATAGAGACAGATACTAGATTAGTGGTTGCCTAGGGCTGGAGCCTGTGGGGTGAGGGGGTTGGGAGAGTAATAGCTAAAGGGTGCAGCGTTTCTTTTTGAGGTCATGAAAATGTTCTGAAATTGACAGTGGTGATAGTTGTACATATCTGCGAATATACTAAAACTCAGGCTGGCCGGTTAGCCCAGTTGGTTAGAGCCCAGTGTTATAACACCAAGGTACAGGGTTTGGATCCCCCTATCAGCCAGTTGTCAAAAAAACCAAAAACCAAAAACAAACAAACAAACAAAAAAAAACACTCATTGATTCATATACTTTAAATGGGTGAATTAGGTGGTATGTAAATTATATATCAATAAAGCTGTTTTTTAAAAAAGCAGACAGGACTGCAGCAGCCTCCCAAAAGTTCCAGCTAATTACTTGCACCTGTGGCTAAGAGGGTGCCTCCCCCAAGCCAAGCCTCTCCCTGAAGGAAAACTTTTGGCTCTTTGTGTCTTGAGTGGTTGAGATGTGGGGTCAGATTTCTGCCCGGAGATGTCCTCAGCATAAACACAGCTCAGCTTAGCTGCCTAACAGGGGTTTTCACTTTGGGTGGGCACCTGAACAAGCCACCCCCTCTCCATCATAACATTATGACAGAGACCGTTACCGATGTGACACGCTGACCTACTGCCTTGAATCAGCAAAATGGAGAGAAAGGTGGAAAGCTCTTGTGAAGTGTGCGATTTATGAGACTTGAGTCTCAGCCAACCTTGCAGCCTCACCCTCAGTCCGGGCAGATTTCTGAGGCCTGTGGACCTGCTACTTGACCTTTAGGGTTAAAAAAAAAAAAAGGTTGTAAAAATTCAGGCTGGACATCCAGATAGTGGCTTCTAGACTTTAAGATTTCATAGCCCACATTATTTCAAAATATCTAGGGAGACTAACAAGGTTGACAATTTTTTATTTTGCTAAATTAAGACAACTTTTGAAACTAACATCATTTGATTTATTTTTTTTAAAAAAGAACAATTGAAAAGATAGAATGCCAGAATAAAGAAAAGCCATTTAAATTGAATAAATTTAGCTTTATGAAAAATTCACCATATTTCTTCTTTCCCCTCTCTATTTCATCTCTCTCCTCAGTAGTGAAAACTTGGCCAAATACTAGTGAAACTTCATCCTGGAACAGGGACGGTGTTTAGGCCCAGACTTGGGCATCATTCCCCACTCTAGGCTTGAATCCTCTTGAAACCGTCTCTGGAAACCAGTTTCTGGAACGGCAGGATTTTAGTGCCAGACAGACCTAGGTTCAAATGCTGCCTCTGCAACTTACTGGCTACACATTAGACATCTGCAAGTTTCTTTTTCTGAATCTCAATTCCCTTATGTGTAAAATAATTTTTATCTCAGAGATTTGTGTGTGTGTGTGAGAATCTTCACAAAATTTTTTAAAAAATTTGAGTCTCTGGCACATAGTACGCACTACATTGTTATTTCGATGCCCTCTGGTGGTGAAAGATAGGGTCTGAGATAATTCATTTCACTTTCCTAGCACTTCAGCTGATAAAAACTTCTTCCCCCAGTGTAGCTAAGCCTGCCTCCTGTACAGCCACTGACTGATCTCAGATGTGTACTTATAGGGTCACGTGGAATAACCTCATCCTTCTGTCCTGTGACTCACCTTTCTTCCCTTTCAATCTAAGGTCCACTTTCTTTCTTCTATTCTCCAGACTAAGTATCTGTCTTGTCAATAAGAAAGGACAGAAAAGTCCTCACCACCCTGCTTGTATCAGTCAGCTGTTACCAGAATAATGCTGTATAACCAACCTCTTCTGTAAGTCAATGGCACAATCAGAGAACTCAATGGCATGCTACCTTAAGCTGGGCTTGGCANGTAAAATAATTTTTATCTCAGAGATTTGTGTGTGTGTGTGAGAATCTTCACAAAATTTTTTTAAAAATTTGAGTCTCTGGCACATAGTAGGCACTACATTGTTATTTCGATGCCCTCTGGTGGTGAAAGATAGGGTCTGAGATAATTCATTTCACTTTCCTGGCACTTCAGCTGATAAAAACTTCTTCCCCCAGTGTAGCTAAGCCTGCCTCCTGTACAGCCACTGACTGATCTCAGATGTGTACTTATAGGGTCACGTGGAATAACCTCATCCTTCTGTCCTGTGACTCACCTTTCTTCCCTTTCAATCTAAGGTCCACTTTCTTTCTTCTATTCTCCAGACTAAGTATCTGTCTTGTCAATAAGAAAGGACAGAAAAGTCCTCACCACCCTGCTTGTATTAGTCAGCTGTTACCAGAATAATGCTGTATAACAAACCTCTCCTGTAAGTCAATGGCACAATCAGAGAACTCAATGGCATGCTACCTTAAGCTGGGCTTGGCAGGGCTTGACTCCAGGCTTCAGGTTGGATCCAAATGTCTCTCATCTTCCTCGTACTCCCCAGGGCTTGTTCTTCAATGACAAAAGGCGGGAGCAAGGAAATATTCCCAACTGCACAAGCACATTTCTAGCCTTGGCTGTCTTCAAATACTATGGGCCAAAGCAAGTTACAAGGTCAAGTCCAAAGTCAAGTGGCCATTGCAGGAGAATGGATGTAGAATACAGGGGAGTGGAAAGTTGAGATAATAATAATAATTTGATCCCAAAGTCAAGTGGCCATTGCAGGAGAATGGATGTAGAATACAGGGGAGTGGAAAGTTGAGAACAATAATTTGATATGTCTGTTGCTTGCTTTCCCCTTGTCCTATTTGCATTAGCCTTGACCACACTCTTCCGAAGTCTCATTGGGCGAGTGGGAAGTAGGAGGCTGGGGAGGAAGGAGCAGCTCCTGCCTACCTCTCTCACCTTATCTCTTACCATTCTCCTCGCTGCTCTCAAACATTGGCTACACTGGGTTTCTTTCATTTTCTTGGAGGCCTTAGTCTCTCTGGCACCTCAGGGCCTTTGCATGTGCTTTACACAGAAAACTTTTCTTCCCCCTAACTGCTTTCCCTGATCCAAAATGGGTTTCTTCTCATCTTTAAAATAGACCTTACACATCATGCCCTCAAAAAGATGTCTTTCTGACCATCAAATCCAAATTAGATCTTCCTCTAATATTTCCTAGCAAAAGGGTCCTGTTTATTTTCCTCCCGGTTGTTTACCTTGATTTGTAATTATTTGGGGGGGAGGGCAGCAGGTCAGTACAAGGATCAAACGCTGGACCTTGGTGTTATCAGCACCATGCTCTAACCAACTGAGCTAATCTGCCAGCCCCTGTAACTATTTTTCTGTTTATTTAATTTTGTTTTTGTTCCCCTATTAGATTCCAAGCTCACTGATGGCAAAGACCGTGTTTGGCTTGCTTCTGGTTGTATCACCAGTGCCCAGCACAGGTCCCACTACACAGCAGAAGCTCAATACATACTTACTGAGTGAAGGAATGTACGATTAAATGCAAAGGAATAAGTGAACAGATGAATTTCATCAGGTCTCATTCCCTTTTCCTTTGTTCAATGACAAAATGCAAAGGCGTAAAGGAAACATAACGCTGCTCTCTTCACAAAGCTACTGCTCTCTCTTCCTCCTACGGGGTAGCAGTTCCCAGCTGGTACTAATGATAGGAGCATGGCTTGGAGAAGGCTCTGGATCTTTTCTGAGGTGCTTGGCCTCTGCCACCACTGCTTGGCTATTTTTTGATGAAGATTTTCTTCCGTGACTCATTTTGCTTAGACATCTACTCAGGGGAATTCACGCTCTCTGACCACATGCCCACTGTCCAGGTAGGTGACCAGATGTGTGCCAGGTGGTCTGGGATCAAAAACATGCCACCGGTAACTCACCAGGGGGATAATTGACAAGGGTCAGCCAAGGAGAACTACAGATAAATGGAGGCCAGTGACACAAACTGCTGCTTGAGAGGCTGAGATGTTTGGTTTTTGATGGCAGCATCACTCCACCTGCTAACAGTGCCCATTTCAGTCCTTTCTTCAAAATCCTTCTCTGTCCTCCCACACAGCCTTTCAATCAGACTTTGCCCTTCATCACCCCCACGAACCACCGAAACAAGAAGTTTTGGCCTTTTTTGTCTGTGGCCCTTTGAAAACATCAGGGGCTGTTTAATGAAGTCCTCTGTAGCCTAGAGAAACATGCACAACCTGAGGTGGAAATTCAAGTTTCTGAGTCCCATCTCGCTCTGCCCCTTACCACCTGGATGACACAGGCAGGTGACTTAACCTCTTCAAACCTCAGTTTCTTTCGCTGATGAATGGGCATGACCAGACCTATTTATGGAGCAGAGAGGAGGATAGATTGAGACAGGATAACATCAAATGCTTTCTGAACTGTGAAAGACAATTCAAATGTTACCTTCTTCAGTCAGAGAGGGCTGTGCTGTGGAGCACAGATGGTTAATGATTCAGGAGCCAAAAACTCTCTCTACCACTGAACAAAGGAGAAAATAATGCCCACTTCTGGATATACTTGAAGGACAGATTGCTTAGGATGGGATTGCAATCGGGTCTCCAAGTGGGAGAAATGATTGCTGCCCTCATCAATATTACTGCTGGCTAAATCTACATGGGACTTGATCAGGTAATTGAGGTCCCAAATTTAGTTTTTATCCAGACGCCAAGATTAATAGGAATGGCTTCAGGGAATTAACTCTTTGTAGCTATCTAATGCACAATGCACTTAGGTGTTGACATTCACATTTTAGACCTGAACATTTGGAAGGTAAAGATGTATTGTCTGGTTTAGCTAGTCCAAATGCTAAAACGGTCAAGGTCATCTCTGGTTTGACTACAGAGGCGTTTCAACTATACGAACCCCTGGACAGCCACTTCCAAGAGGAAGGACAAGTCAGAAGGACCACTGAAATAGAGTACAGCAATGACTGGTGGCAATTCACCTTAGATGCTATAGAAACAACAGCAACAATAAAAAACTAACCACATGTACACAACTAAAGCATTCAGCAACACCACCCTCTTGTTGTAGGGCAATAGCATGTATATCATTAATGCAATAAATATTTACTGAATGTTTCTTATGTACCTTGTCCAATGCACCTCTTCCATTTGGCTGTCCCTAGTTGTATCCTTTATAACAAACTGGAAATAGTAAGTAAAGTGCTCTCCTGAGTTCTGTGAGTCATTCTATGTAATTGTCAAAAGGGGGTCAACCCCCAAATTTGTAGTTGGCTAGGCAGAAATGTGTATGATTCCATTTACATGAAATGCCCAGAGGAGACAAATCCACAGAGACAGAAAGTACATTAGTGTTTGCCAGGGGCCGTGGGAAGGAGAGATAGGGAGTGACTGTTTAATGGGTAGAGGATTTCTTGTGGGGATAATGAATATGTTCTGGAATTAAATAGTGGTGATGGTTGCACAGCACTGACGCTAAAAATCACTGTATACTTGAAAGTGATTAAAATGATAAATTTTGGGGCCGAGCCCGTGGCGCACTCGGGAGAGTGCGGTGCTGGGAGCCCAGCAACACTCCCGCCGCAGGTTCGGATCCTATATAGGGATGGCCGGTGCGCTCACTGGCTGAGCACGGTGCGGTAGGTCTCAAAAAGGACAAAAAAAAAAAAAAAGATAAATTTTGTTCCACAAATTTCATCTCTTTTTAATTTATTTATTTATTTTTTCCTTTTTTTTTTTTTTTTTTTTTTTTTTTTTTTTTCCCGCAA
>NW_007726244.1:980558-984114 GCF_000696425.1 Galeopterus variegatus
AAATACAGCTTGGAGTGTGGGCTGCAGTGTAACCGTATCCAAGTCTCCCAGTGGCTCGGAGACTCTTTTGGGTTCAGCCTGTGACCTTTCAGGTTCTGTCACTGGGTCCGTCTCACAGCTTCTCGCAGGTCTCCCACCGCTCCTGACTCTAGGGCTTCACTGAGCATCACAGTTCCAATGGCCTAACTCCTGTCCCTCGGTCATCAGCTGAGAATTCCTCTCTGGAGGGAAGTCCTTCCTCATCCCAGGCTGGATGAGACCACCCCTCCTCCGTTGCCACAGCATCTTGGGGCCGCTCCCTAGTAGCCCACCCTTGTTTCCTGCCTTGTCCCCCCACGTGACTGTGGACACCTTGACGACAAGGAACTTCTGAATTGACTGCCTTTATTTAAACTGATAAATCTTCTAGGGCGTGTTTCCTCCTCCGTAAAATAACGGGGTTGGACAAGATCATCGATGTGGTCTGAACACAGCCCATAGGCCTATCTGGCCCACACAATATTTATTTAATTTAAGCAAGCATTTTTAAATCGGGAAAATTTATGTTAAAATCTTGAGTTCTGTCTTCTCTTGAAGACACAGATGATTTGGCAGCACTGGGCCCACACTCATGCAAGAAACAATCAGCTGCACCCTGGGTGGGGCACGTGCTGGCCCCTCACTCATTCAGCCTCCTGTAGGCTTTGGACTTGAGCCCCTGGGGGTTAGGTGCTTTCTACAGCTCCAAGTCCGAGACCCTCCACTCCAGATTCCAAGTTCTCTTCTTTCTCTATCCTCACCATTTTTTTTATATCTTGTGAGAGCCAATGAATCGAGACATTCAACTTTTCTTGTTTGCTTGGGGGCTTTTTTTTTTTTTAACTCTCATATTTTTAAGGCAGTAGCCACCAGACTCTCTTCTTATTTTCTAAACAACTAATCACCTGAAAAGATTTAATCATCCTTACCAACAATTAATGCCAGCCTTCTATAAAGCACTATTGCTTTTAGAATGTAGAAATCTCCTTTTTCTCAGCAATGAAGTGGGAACAGCAAACTCTAATTTCAAAAGCACATTTCCAAGGTAATCCAACTGAATGCAGTCCTTTTAAAAGTACATCAAATGCTTGAGCAAATCCTACCTATATATAACCATTTAAGCAATTTCAAATACATTTCTGTTGCATAATTATGCAAGGGCTTTGGTCATAAAACATGCTGCTGCAAACTTAAGTGAAATCACCACAGATTATTATTTGTAAGAAAAATGCCCAATCACAAGGTAGACTTGTCATCAGCTTCTCAATGGATTTCCATCTTGTCATTTCCCACCAACTGGTTGGTCTCAATCAGTCTGCACTCAGGTCATTGGAAAAGCCACACAGAACAAATGCTCAGCCCAAAGAGGAAACTCAATTAACATCTAGCTGGGGCTGAGCAGATTGCCTGGTAATGCTGGGGATTTTGAGCCTGAAAGCAGAAGTCATTATGTTTCTATATATTAGGGAAAAGGGACCATTATTTTCCTTCAGGAACCTGCTACTACCCCTATACTCCCTATTGCTGGAGTTTAGAGCTAGGCAAATATTCAAACAAACTAGTAGCTGATAGTCCTTGTATTCCTAGGAACTAACAGTGTAAAGAGGTGCATGGGATTAAGGTTAACAAAAATATATTAGAGAAAATCAAACTTATATAAAAAAGAATCCACATGTGAATATATGAAGTTGAGTGTGTGTATGGATGTATGTGTGGATGTGTGTGCATATTCAAAATAATAGTCATAATTATTTTGCAGTTGCTGTTGTTTTGCATTGTGGGTCTTTGGAAACAAAACAACTACATACAAAATGTAATATAATGAGACAAATTGCAAAGTTGATTGTGGGTAGTTTTATCTATGTGTACAAATATTTTTAGAGAATTCTCTGCAAATAATAAAAGTCAAAAAGAGAAATCTAGACAACATCAGAATCAAGTTCCAGAGACCCAAACCATCTCAGATGTGAGATCATTTTGTCAGCTGGTCATACCACCCCACCCACTTGGTGGTAAGTTAGCGAGGATGCCCCTGGGTGAACTACTCCCAGGTTTTCCTCGGCTTTGTACAGATAGTTCTTGCTTTGTGCATGCCTCAAACCCTTGCAGACTGGAACTGCTCCCTCACTCTGCACAGTTCCACGGTGACTGACATCTGACTCCTTCACTGTGTGTCTTAGTCTGTCTGGGCTGCTACAACAAAATACTTCAGACTGGGCAATTTATGAGCAACAGAAACTTAGCCACAATTCGGGAGACTGAGAAGATCAAGATCAAGGCACCAACACATTCGGTGTCTGGTGAGGGCCTGTTCCCTGCTTCAAAGATGGCACCTTTTCACAGTGTCCTCACACGGTAGAAGGGGCAAGAGAGCTCTCTCAAGTTTCTTTTATAAGGACACAAAGTTTGTTAGGGCTCCACCATCATGACTTAATCACTTCCCAAAGGTCCCACCTCTTAATACTATCACATCGGGTATTAGGTTCCAACATACAAATTATAGGGGGACACCAACATTCAGACCATAGCACCATGGAACCATGCAAAGTGACGGAGTCATTCATTTAACACAATTCAAAGTGAAGACCGCTTGTACCAGTAAATCAAGGCAGCTTGTCTTTCCATCCCTGTTAGCTCTGAGCTCAGGCTTACGGTGTCCACTATCTTGATGTTTGTTTATTTATTTGTTTGTTTTCAGATACTCGCTTGTGGACATAAATCATAGTGGTCGTGAGCCCAAGCTTTGGAATCAAAAAGAACATTGGTTCAATGACTGAATCTACCACTTACTAGCTCTGTGACCTGAGGCAAGTGCTTTTCCAGCTGAGACTCAGTTTTCACATCTATAAAATGGGGATAATGAGGATTTCAATGCAACAATGCACACAGTGCATTTAATGAACTATCTGACACACAGTCAGCACTCAGTTAAATGCTGGCTGATATCACCCAGGTGCCCCATGTGGAAGTTCTCCTATGTTTCCCTTCCCCATCACCCCCACACAGCATCCTTGACCCAGTCTATCTGGCCTACACCCTTGCTATTTCCTCCCCTCTTCTCCCTTCCTTCCACCGCTGCCTTAGGGTCCAAGCCCTTATCATCCCTCCTTTGAGTGAGGCACAGATTCTGCACAAGGGCTGAGAACAGAAACACGATGACAAAGAAAAAGAGACAAAAGAACAGGAGCTCTGAGGGACCCTCCCCAGGACATGAGTCCACCAGTCACCAGAAGCAGAGCCACTTCTGAGGAACAGGGTGAACCCCTGCTGGTCAATTGTGCCCATCTTTTTTCTCCTGGGATTTCATGCTGGGTGACAAGGTGGGCCCTGAAATTTTGAGGAAACCCTGTAGACTACAGACTTGCTGTTCCTGAGGTAAAGGGAGTCCTGGAAGCCATTTGTTCTGAAGTTATTTGTTGAAGCTCAAGGCATCTTTGAAACCTAGTGAAAATATCCCTGATCTATCCTCACCGAAAAAGTGAGAATGCTGCCTCAGGGACCTTGGCCGAGGAGGCTCAGGTCCCTAGCAAGGCCCGAC
>NW_007726244.1:985151-993830 GCF_000696425.1 Galeopterus variegatus
GTGCGGGCGCAACACTGAGGGTTGCGATCCCGTTACCGGTCAGTAAAAAAGACAAAAAGGAAAAAAAAAAAAAGTCACCTCCTCATGGCTCCCTGCCTGGACCATCCTATTTAAAATGGTGAGCTAACCCCACACATCCACGCACACTCTCCATCTCCCTCCCTCCCCGTGCTTGACTTTTTGTTTATCTACTTAGCATATTTACTAGATAGACCATCGTTTGGCTCAGTGCTTCTCAAGATTGAGTTGCATCAGAGTCACCTGGAGGGATTGTTGAAACAGACTGCTGGGCCCAGAGCATCTGATTCCAACAAGTTCTCACAGATACCACCCATCCAGGAGCCTCACTTTGAGAACCGTGGTGCCAGCACACCACACGCCCTGCTGGAAGGTAAGCCCCATGAGGGCAGTGCCCCCGGTGTTGCATCAAGAGCATAGAAGAGTATCAGCCTAAGAGTAGATGCTCAATAAATATCTCTTTTTGAGTGAGAGTCACTATAACATTGGAGCATTGGGAGCACACCACACGCCCTGCTGGAAGGTAAGCCCCATGAGGGCAGTGCCCCCGGTGTTGCATCGAGAGCATAGAAGAGTATCAGCCTAAGAGTAGATGCTCAATAAATATCTCTTTTTGAGTGAGAGTCACTATAACATTGGAGCATTGGGTCTTAGGAGCCAGCCAGACAGCCCTAAGTTCAAGTGTAAAACCCCGCCATTTGCTAGCAGTGATCTTGGGCAAGTTAGGCAGCCTTTTGGAGCCTCAGTTTCCTCATCTGTAAAGTGGATACGATCACGACTAACTACCGAGGGCCAAGTGCAAAAGGCAAATGCAGAGCCCCTTGCTCAATATGACTAAGAATCTCAAGGTGGAGCCAGCAGAGCATTGACCTGCACACGGGGCCCTGTGCGACTGCACCGGCGGCTGCACATGACGCCGTGTAATAAGTAGTATCTACTTCATGGGCCGTAGTGAAGACCAAACAGGATAAGGTATGTGGGAACCCCGGGCCCAGTTCCTGGCACTCACAAACTTCCCTCCTTACATCTCACCTTCCTCTTCCGCCCATCTGTCACTGTCAGAACAATAAGCTGTCGTGGCTCCAGGGGCTCTGGTCCTCGCCCTTGAGTTTGGCCCTGCTGGGAAGTCACAGCAAAGCTGTCTGCTGCTGTTGACATGGCCTTGCTGGCTCTTCCTGGGCAGAAGGGGGGATGTCCCTCTGCCAAGGACACTTTGTTGCCATAAAACTTGGGTAGTTCAAGGGGGGAGTTTGGGAGGAGCAGGCTGGGCATCAGATGTGAGTGGAACCCCTGCCCACCCCAGGCCCCTGGGCCTGTGCAGCTGGCACTGAAGCTGCTCCCCTTAGATGAATGACTGATCCAGGTTGACCAGCCATAGAATGAGTCAGTCCCATCCAGGGCTTGTGGCTTGCTCCTCTCACCCATCAAATGGAAGGAACAATTACTTTTGGAACTGGAAAGCATCACTTTCTATCACTTTACTAACTGCACTAGCTCGCCTCACGGACTCTGAAACAGACCTGGTGGAAACGACCAGATCCTCCATGGATGCTGAGGTGGGAGGAGGTGGGAGGTTTGGGGGGCAGTGGATAGGAAGAGAACAAGACCCTGCCCCTCACACACAAACCCGGAATCCTGCGGGCTGCAAACACCTCCTACCCCGACCTGGCCCAAGCACAAAGCCAGAGTGATGGGCTTTGTCCGCTTCAGGGTCACTCAAACCAAGATAGGACACTGAGCTTCTTGCAGTGTACATATGACAGCAGCAGAGTGGGAGGGGACAGGTTGGAGTGGGTCCATGTAGCTCCTGCTTTAAGCAAGTCCCAACTATAAAAACCTACAGATCTGCACGCACAAAATATGGTCACATTTTCCAAAGGCCTCGCTCTACTTCTCCTTCTAGGTCTTCTTTTAAAAAGTCAGCTCTCCTGGTAAATAATGCAATTCAATTTACAAAGCATCCGATTGTGTTTAGTCTTTCAGATGAGCAAGGTCTGGGGCCAGAAGTGGCATTCGCAGGCATATACCCGTATACATGCGCACACACATGCACACATCACACGTACATGTAACTTCCAATAATAAAAGCTCCGCTTGTCAGGACACCGTGTGACCTCCCTTTTGTGCCAGGTGGAGTCTGGCTGGAGTCCTGCGGTGGCACTTACTGGCTATGTGACCCTACGCAAGTTACATCATCCTTCTGCTCTTTTTCCCTTTTGTACACGGAGGAGTGGTGAAGATGAAAGGTAATATCCACGAGGTGCTGGACACAGGGGACATTAGTATTAGCTAATTTGCAGCATTGTTGGATGTCCGGGCAAGGGGTAAAAACCATCAAGTTGATACCTAAGATTAGTGTATTTTACACATACTTTACTGTATGTGTGTTGTACTTTAATAAAAATGAAAAAATAATAATGTATGTTCCTTTTACAGATTCTGTGTGAGCTATGAACAAATAAATCCAATAACTGTCTTGGGAAAAGCACACTTACATTACATTATATTAGTTTTTGTGCTAATGACCTTAATATTAAACATGTACGCATTTGGAACACACCACCATTTTTTGCAACCTGTTTTGACATTTCTTCATTGTTTAATAAACCAGAGCTTAGAGAAAGGGCAACAGTCTGGCCCTCTTTGCACCACAGGATGAGAGAAAACAGGCAGGAGTCCAGATGGGCAGTGTTCTCAGGACTTCCAAGGCACAGCCTGGAGAAGGGCTGGGGTTTGGCCAAGTGCCAGCACTGGGGGGTGCTGTGAGGCGGGAGGGTGGGCTTGGGTGCTGTAGTGAACGATGAACCCCCAAAACTCACTGAAGCTTGAATTGTGTCCCCCAAGTTTTATGTATTAGAAACGACCCCCACTGTGACTGTTAAGAGGATGGGAAATCCTATTATGGTAATTGAGAGGTGGAACCTTAAAGAGGTGATTAGATTGTAGGACCGTGCTGCAGTGAATGGATTAATAATGGTGGTCAGGGGCATGTTTCTGAGGGCTTTAAAGAAGAGGAGAGTCTGTCTGTCTGTCTGTCTGTCTGTCTCTCTGTCTGTCTGTCTGTCTCTGTCTCTCTCTCTCTGCTCTGCCATTTTGCAATGTGAAACCTTGCCATCACTAGATGTGTTCCCTGGGCCATGGACTTCCCAGCCTCCAAAACTGTAAGTAAGTAAATTTTGTTTTCTTTATAAATCACCCAGTTCTGTGTATTTTGTTATAAGCAACAGAAATGGACTAATACAGGTGCCTAGTCCCAGTATGAACCCTCTCTGCCTCCCTCCTGGAAGGAACCTGCAGCTGCCCAAGCTTCCAAAGCCCAGGCTGTGCTGCTCCTATTCATAGCTGTCAGGGTGTCCAAGGCACATTGCCTGGGCCAAGGCGGGTTTGTCCCTCAGTGAGGATGCAGCCCTGGAACAGAGGCCTGGCAGCTGGAAACCAGCCAGGGAACTGCCCAAAGGGGAACTGTCCCACAGGGCCCACACCAAGAAGGGCCCAATAAATATCTATTGAATAGATACATGAATGATAACTCCCTTAGATAATTATTAGGAGAAAACTAATTAAGATAATAAAAAAGCTAGCATTTAGAGAACACTTATGTGCCAGGAATTGTTCTGAGCTCATAATGTCAACATCTGTAGGGCACTAGAACAGTGCCTGGTGCATGTGCACACATGTAAGAGAAATCTAGGGTCCCGGGAACTTGAACAAAATGCCCAAGGTTATTAGCTGTCACCGTCTTGAAACTCTTCATAATTTGTGAATGGGGGCTCTGCATATTCATTTTCCCTCCCAAATGGGATGGCCAGTCCTAGAGGTAGCAGGGTCAGGGCTCCAGTCCCAAATCTGCTGCTTGCTAGCCAGGGAACCTTGGCCGAGCTGTTTAACCTCCATGCCCCAGTCCCTCCTCTGTAATGTAGGGTAACAGCAAGACCTGTTCAGAAGGTGTTGAGAGAATCAAATCAGCCTTCAGCTCCAGCCCTGGCCCATTTCATGGGCTCAGTGAAGTCGAGTGATTAGCGTTCAGATGATTGAGGGAGGATTACTGAGGCAGCGGTCTTGCCTGGACCTGCCTTCAGAAATGCCTTTTCTAAAGGCAGGAGCCAAAGAAAGAAGCTTTAGGATTAATTCTTCCAAAATAGCGAGTGTTCTCTCTTCAGCATTAGGTCTAACACCAGCTGCATTATTACGCCCCAGGAGAAATGTGTCCTCATCAAGTCACAAAGGCCTGGTTTCAAGCCTCAGAGGGAACAAAAAATAGTCTGAAATGCTGAAAAAGCCAGTAGCGCCAGGTACACTTTACCCAGTCCATCTTTGATTTGGGAGTTCACTGAAGCATAGCCGATGCATGGTTATCTTGGGTCCTATACGTCTCTTCTGTAAATAGACTTTTGTCAAAAAAAAAAAAAAATTGACTGAGTTGGAAAAACTGAAAGAAACACAAGAAGCAGCGAAAGCACTTTTTCTCTATATCCTTTCCCACAAAATGGACAGGTCTGAGAACTC
This sequence comes from Galeopterus variegatus, assembly GCF_000696425.1. Taxonomy (NCBI): domain Eukaryota; kingdom Metazoa; phylum Chordata; class Mammalia; order Dermoptera; family Cynocephalidae; genus Galeopterus; species Galeopterus variegatus. The sequence goes on from NW_007726244.1 coordinate 989,676, forward strand.
CAAGGATCCTGGCTAGTCATACATTAAATAAACCCTTGCAGCCTCAGTTGCTGTGATCATGGACACAGATGCTGGACTCAGACTCCTGGGATGTCTTAATACTCCCACTTACCAGCTGTGCGACACACCCTGGGCCTCTTGGGGATGCTTCTTCCTCGTCTGTAAATGGGGATAATAACAGTGCCGACCTCCCGGGGTTGCGGTGGACACAAAGCAAGATAATGTTCAGACTCCTGGGATGTCTTAATACTCCCACTTACCAGCTGTGCGACACACCCTGGGCCTCTCGGGGATGCTTCTTCCTCGTCTGTAAATGGGGATAATAACAGTGCCGACCTCCCGGGGTTGCGGTGGACACACAGCAAGATAATGCGTGTAAAGTGTACAAAATGGTGCCTGGAACTGAGTGAGAGCTCCGTAAGTGTTAGCTGCCGATCGTGAACTTAAAGCACCCAGCCACGATCATGCAGAACAATGGGAGAAGTGCTCGTAGCAGCTGTTGTTATTGTTATTTAGGCTGCCCTGGGACCTTTGGTCTTGTGCCTGCAGATCCCTGCTGTGGAAGCCTCCAGAACGTAAGAGAACCATGAGGAACACCAGTGCTTGGCCAAGGGGTAACCTTGATTTTCTCAACCTTCCTCATGCCAAGGGCAAGTGACCATGGACCTCAGAGTCATTTTAATGTCAGAGCAGAAAAGAACCTTAGAGGTCAGAGGGGCCACATTCCTCATTTACAGATGAGGAACCAAGGCTCAGAGGAAGCAAGTGACCTGCCCAAGGTTACACAGCAGATCAGGGGCTGAGTTCCTGGGATTCATGAGCTGGGATTCACTCGGGGTTCATGACTCTGCACAGCCCTGCCCTGCCTACAGCTCACCCTGTCAGCACCCTCTGCTCCCTCCACTTCTGTATCTCCCAGCTGGGCTTCCTATCAGGTTACAGGCTCACCTAATTCTTGGCCATATCCTACTGGAGACCCATTTTTCTTACTGAATCTGGCCGCCATTAGGTCCTGAAAACCCCATATGTCTTCTATGGATGAGCAGATCCCTTAATCTGTTATTCCAGAGCCCTATTTATATATATTTGTCCATATGGCTATATAAATAGGTCTTTGAGACATAGACGTGGCAGGTTATTGCTGTAGCCTAGTTGTTCTCCCCAAGAGGAAAACAAAAATGATGTACAGCGGAGGCTCTTTTCCAGGCAGAAAGCTCCCATCTGATTTATTAAGAGCTAGGTTGCAGCCACATGCTCTGAGGTAGAGAATCTATTGCTAAGTTATCTAAGAACAGAACACTCTCGGCTCCAGGTGCCAAAAATGCAAGTCTAGGGTGTGGCAGGAGCCCAGAGAATCTCAGAGCAGTCACTCGCTAGGCACTTGCCATGTCTCAGCATATTGACAAGGATTCCTTCTGTTGCAAGTTTAAGCATAAAAAGGGGAGCTTGTTGATACCAGGATACCAGGTGTCTCTGGGAACTCAAGGAGACCCAGGGCTGGGTCTCAAACTGGCTGCAACTGGAGACACGGACACCAGCATGCCTCCCTCTCTCTCTCTCCCCCTCACATCGCTGCTTCTCTCTAGACCTTGGCTCTATTCTTCTCTCTCCCTCCAGATTGACATTTTCCATATGGAAGAAAACATGGCAGCCAACAGCTCCCAAATTTCCCTCTCACAGCTTCCACTAACTAATTTTCTGCTTTCTCTGGTCCCAAGTACAAAACCCCATGGAATGGAACTCATGTCCCATCTCGGTTCAAGGGTCATGAGAGCGGTCATGAGAGACCAAGGCAGCTGCTGCAGGAACCATGCAGATAGATGGACTGGGTGTGGTGTCGGGAGGAGCAGGTCCCAGATGATGGTGGGGGGATGTCGTGTGTCATTAGAGCAATCAGAATACCTTTTCTCTTTATTCACTGTGTGGTCTTGGAAAAGGCACTTAACCTCTCTGTGCTTCAGCATCCTTAAGTGTGAAATTAGGATAATGATGTGCTCCATAAAGGCAGAGGTTTTTGACTATTTTTTTCACTGATCTATCTCCAGTGCCTAATCAATGCCTGGAACATGGTCATGTTCAATAAATATCTATTGAATAGATAAATGAATGATAACTCCCTTAGAGAATTATTGGGAGAAAATTAATTAAGATAATAAAAGAGCTAGCATTTAGAGAACACTGATGTGCCAGGAATTGTTCTAAGCGCATAACATCAACATCTGTAGGGCACTAGAACAGTGCCTGGTGCGTGTGCACACATGTAAGAGAAAACTAGGGTCCCAGGAAGTTGAGCAAAATGCCCAAGGTCATTAGCTAGCAATGGCAAAAGCAGGATGCAAATCCAGGGCTTTCTGAAACCCCAGTGCTACCTTCCCCCTTCATTGACATTCTCTAGTCCAGTAGTTTCTAATCATAAATTGTGACTTTGGGAAGCGGAGAGATGGGGATGTGTGTGAATAAATATGGGGTAAGGAGTATGTGTCCATATATGTGTTGACATAAAAATCAACTGAGGCCAAATACATAAAACAAGGATTTATTGAGCCAATATGACGATTGCAACTGGGGAGATATATAGATCAGATAGCATTGATAATTGCACTAAATTAGTTAGTGGAACATTTTTCAGCACAGGTAGATGTGACTGCTGGCTTATCCCAAATCTCCCAAGGCACTATAATTTAGCTGACCTGGTCAGAGCAGAATTTTTGTTATCGTATGTAAAAAACATTGTGGGGAAACTGAATAAATATGTTGTTCACAGATACATGTATGGCCATTTCAAAATGTATTACATATTATATGGCTTAATGAAATACAAATTAATAATGTGAATTCATAGTAGCATATGATCACGTATTTTCTCAATCATCAGATACTACAATTTACATCTGTGCTGTGTGGATTGAGTGAATTGTGTCCCCCAAAGTTCACATGTTAGAAGCTTAATTCCCACTGTAACTGTTGAGAGTGGGAAATCCTATTATGGTCATTGAATGGTGGGGCCTTGAAGAGGTGATTAGATTGTAGGACAACGCTGTAATGAATGGATTAATGATGGTGGTCAGGGGCATGTTTCTGAAGGCTTTAAAAAGAGAGCATGTGAGAGTCTCTCCCTCTCTCTCTGCTCTGCCATTTTCTGCCATGAGAGACCCCTGCATTACTGTAAAGACCCCACCAAAAACCCTCACCAGATGTGTTCCCTGGACTTCGGACTTCCCAGCCTCTGAAACTGTAAGCAATAAATTGTTTTCTTACAAATTACGCAGTTGCATGTATTTTGTTATAAGCAACAGAAAAGGACTAATACAATCTGCTATTATGGGGAGGTTTGTGAAATTTTAATTTTGAGTAAAAACGCTGAAATTATGAAGCTCTGGGATAGGCTACCTCCTCATGCACAGTCAAGGTGGCACAAGATCACGTGGTGAGTAAGGGCAGATGCAGGGCTAGAACCCAGGGCCATCAAAATTGCCAGTATCACACACCAGAGAGATGGGGGACTGCTTCCTTCCATCTGACAGTACCAAGCACTGGTGAAGATGTGGAGTCATGGGCCGCCATGCTCTGCTTCAGGAGGCAGGGTGGCGGTTAATTCTTACAAGCACGTGGAGAGCAATCTGGCATTTTATAAAAACCCAGCAATTGTACTTTTAGAATTATGCCCTAGACATGTTAACAAGGAGACATGTTCAAGACTGTTAACTGGAGCTTTAAAAAATGGAAATAGCCAAACGACGGCGGTTAATTCTTACAAGCACGTGGAGAGCAATCTGGCATTTTATAAAAACCCAGCAATTGCACTTTTAGAATTATGCCCTAGACATGTTAACAAGGAGACATGTTCAAGACTGTTAACTGGAGCTTTAAAAAATGGAAATAGCCAAACGATCATCAAGAAGAGATCAGATAGACTGAAGCATTCAATGGCTTTCTATCCAGCAGTTAGAAAGAATAATTCAGAGTTACATCCATCCACAGGAATAAATCTCATGGCTGGAAACACGACAACCTGGGCTTGTCCTCGACTTGTTGTGAGACCTCTGTCCCTTCCCTCTCCAGGCCCCAGTTTCCTCGTCTGTTAAGATGGGAACTTGTGATTAGACCAGTGGTATTCTTTCTTTCTGTCTTTCTCTCTTTTTTTTTAAAGATGAC
>NW_007726244.1:993840-1017084 GCF_000696425.1 Galeopterus variegatus
CCGTATCGGACCGGGACCGGCAACAGGATCACAACCCTCGGTGTTGCTCCCACACCTCGCTCAGCCAGTGAGCGGGAACCAGTCTGTATGTGGGATCCGAACCCTCGGCGGGAGCGCTGCCACGCTCCCAAGCAGCGCACTGTAGCAGTGCGCCACCAGGCCGGCCCCGCTTTTTAATTTAAAAGAAACAAAAAATAAATGGCAGGTCAAGATCTGTTTGCTAGTGGGATCAGTTTCCCCAACAATAAAAGGAATCAAACTCTTGACTCCTGCCATGTGTATCACAAGCCCTTGTGTTTAATCCTGTCATGACCTTCTGAAATGAAACATCTTCTCAAGACTGTAAGCTTCATGAGGGCAGGGTCAGAGTCTGGATCCCAGAAGTCTAGCACGGTACCAAGGAAATACTGAAAATAGTGAGGCTTCAAGACTTGGAGGAGCTGCAGAGATAACCAGTCAACCATGGGCCTAGGGAGGAAACGGGACAGCCTTTATTCCTGTCCAAATCTAGTGATCCCTCTTTGAGTAACAATAAGAACAGAAAAATAAAAGAACTTCCCCCCTCCCCAAACACATGATAGCACAGGAAAACAGTCTGAATTCCCTTTGCGTCATCCCTTTCTACAAAATTCTAAGTCATCAGGACTGAGAAAGAAAACACCCCTGGTCAGGTGCAATGAACGCTAAGGTTACCGAAGGGAAATCACGTTGATTTTTGAAATGTGAAAGTCCATCTGCTCAGAGCACCGGGAGCTGTTAAAAGCAGAAGGAGCCACCTCCATGGGGGACTCAGGTGGCCTTTCAGGGGTTATGATGACAGAGACTGGAATGTTCATTTCAGAGCAAGTAGAAAAAAAAAAAAAAAGCCAAAACTCTACTTCGTCACCTGATGCTCGCCCTTGTCCTCAGGCTTGGCTAAGTCCCACTCTCAGATTCTCAGACACTCAACTCATCTTCTTCCTTCACCACAGGGAAAATACAGCTTGGAGTGTGGGCTGCAGTGTAACCGTATCCAAGTCTCCCAGTGGCTCAGAGACTCTTTTGAGTTCAGCCTGTGACCTTTCAGGTTCTGTCACTGGGTCCGTCTCACAGCTTCTCGCAGGTCTCCCACCGCTCCTGACTCTAGGGCTTCACTGAGCATCACAGTTCCAATGGCCTAACTCCTGTCCCTCGGTCATCAGCTGAGAATTCCTCTCTGGAGGGAAGTCCTTCCTCATCCCAGGCTGGATGAGACCACCCCTCCTCCGTTGCCACAGCATCTTGGGGCCGCTCCCTAGTAGCCCACCCTTGTTTCCTGCCTTTTCCCCCCACGTGACTGTGGACACCTTGACGACAAGGAACTTCTGAATTGACTGCCTTTATTTAAACTGATAAATCTTCTAGGGCGTGTTTCCTCCTCCGTAAAATAACGGGGTTGGACAAGATCATCGATGTGGTCTGAATACAGCCCATAGGCCTATCTGGCCCACACAATATTTATTTAATTTAAGCAAGCATTTTTAAATCGGGAAAATTTATGTTAAAATCTTGAGTTCTGTCTTCTCTTGAAGACACAGATGATTTGGCAGCACTGGGCCCACACTCATGCAAGAAACAATCAGCTGCACCCTGGGTGGGGCACGTGCTGGCCCCTCACTCATTCAGCCTCCTGTAGGCTTTGGACTTGAGCCCCTGGGGGTTAGGTGCTTTCTACAGCTCCAAGTCCGAGGCCCTCCACTCCAGATTCCAAGTTCTCTTCTTTCTCTATCCTCACCATTTTTTTTATATCTTGTGAGAGCCAATGAATCGAGACATTCAACTTTTCTTGTTTGCTTGGGGGCTTTTTTTTTTTTTAACTCTCATATTTTTAAGGCAGTAGCCACCAGACTCTCTTCTTATTTTCTAAACAACTAATCACCTGAAAAGATTTAATCATCCTTACCAACAATTAATGCCAGCCTTCTATAAAGCACTATTGCTTTTAGAATGTAGAAATCTCCTTTTTCTCAGCAATGAAGTGGGAACAGCAAACTCTAATTTCAAAAGCACATTTCCAAGGTAATCCAACTGAATGCAGTCCTTTTAAAAGTACATCAAATGCTTGAGCAAATCCTACCTATATATAACCATTTAAGCAATTTCAAATACATTTCTGTTGCATAATTATGCAAGGGCTTTGGTCATAAAACATGCTGCTGCAAACTTAAGTGAAATCACCACAGATTATTATTTGTAAGAAAAATGCCCAATCACAAGGTAGACTTGTCATCAGCTTCTCAATGGATTTCCATCTTGTCATTTCCCACCAACTGGTTGGTCTCAATCAGTCTGCACTCAGGTCATTGGAAAAGCCACACAGAACAAATGCTCAGCCCAAAGAGGAAACTCAATTAACATTTAGCTGGGGCTGAGCAGATTGCCTGGTAATGCTGGGGATTTTGAGCCTGAAAGCAGAAGTCATTATGTTTCTATATATTAGGGAAAAGGGACCATTATTTTCCTTCAGGAACCTGCTACTACCCCTATACTCCCTATTGCTGGAGTTTAGAGCAGTGGACCTCACTGCCGGCTGCACATTAGAAACATGCAGGGGGCTTTTTTTAAAAAGAAAAAAAAGCCAATCTCAGGTCACCACTGTGGACCAATTCAATAACTTTCAGGAAAGGGACCCAACTGGCATCTGAATTTTTAAGTGCTCAGGTGATTCCAGTGTGCAGCCAGGGCTGAGAACCACTGGTTTATTGGAATGCAGTTGTTCCCAAAGTGTGGTCTCTGAATCAGCAGTATCTGGAAACTTGTTAGAAATATACATTCTTGGGGGGGCTGGCCAGTTAGTTCAGTTGGTTAGAGTATGGTTCTGATAACACCAAGGTGAAGGGTTTGGATCTCCATACCAGCCGCCAAAAAAATATGCAAATTCTTGGGCCCCACTCCAGACCTACTGAACCAGAACCTCTGTAGATAGGGCCTAGTAATCTGTATCTTAACAAACATTCCAGGTAATTTTGATACAGGCTAATGTGTGAGAACCACTGGGGTTATGGATTCAGTCAGGCTCGGGTTTCTATCCCAGATCTACCACTTACTAGCTCTGTGACCTGAGGCAAGTGCTTTTCCAGCTGAGACTCAGTTTTCACATCTATAAAATGGGGATAATGAGGATTTCAATGCAACAATGCACACAGTGCATTTAATGAACTATCTGACACACAGTCAGCACTCAGTTAAATGCTGGCTGATATCACCCAGGTGCCCCATGTGGAAGTTCTCCTATGTTTCCCTTCCCCATCACCCCCACACAGCATCCTTGACCCAGTCTATCTGGCCTACACCCTTGCTATTTCCTCCCCTCTTCTCCCTTCCTTCCACCGCTGCCTTAGGGTCCAAGCCCTTATCATCCCTCCTTTGAGTGAGGTACAGATTCTGCACAAGGGCTGAGAACAGAAACACAATGACAAAGAAAAAGAGACAAAAGAACAGGAGCTCTGAGGGACCCTCCCCAGGACATGAGTCCACCAGTCACCAGAAGCAGAGCCACTTCTGAGGAACAGGGTGAACCCCTGCTGGTCAATTGTGCCCATCTTTTTTCTCCTGGGATTTCATGCTGGGTGACAAGGTGGGCCCTGAAATTTTGAGGAAACCCTGTAGACTACAGACTTGCTGTTCCTGAGGTAAAGGGAGTCCTGGAAGCCATTTGTTCTGAAGTTATTTGTTCGAGCTCAAGGCATCTTTGAAACCTAGTGAAAATATCCCTGATCTATCCTCACCCAAAAAGTGAGAATGCTGCCTCAGGGACCTTGGCCGAGGAGGCTCAGGTCCCTAGCAAGGCCCGACCTGTCTATCCATGAAGCAGCTCTCTCAGATAACTCGAGCCCGAAGGGGAATTGGAAATCACCTGTCCTGTCTTCTCCTTGAAGAGCGGGATTGCCCATGGGGAAAAAAGACCCCTCATCTGTCCTGCTCCTTTGTAGATGACTGTTCCTAAATCATCTCCCTAGGCAACAGCCACATGGTTAGAATATTGAGAAAAAGGGAGTGGAGTCCAGAGGCTTGGTGACACGTGGAATGTGGCTGCATCGTCCAGGCCCGTGACCCTTACTCCTCCCCACACTCAGCAGCTCACTCCTGCTTCCAGGCCCCATGCCGGTGCTGCCTTGGTCTGGCTCCCGCTTCCCCCAAAGGGCCATGGAAAGCTCCTCACCCTCGTCCTCTTCACGGTTTTGCTCAAAAGTCACCTCCTGGGCCGGCCCGGTGGCGCACTGGAGAGTGCCCCGCTTGAGAGTGCGGAGGCGCTCCCGCCGAGGGTTCGGATCCCATGTGGAGACCGGTTCCCGCTCACTGGCTGAGCGCGGTGCGGGCGCAACACCGAGGGTTGCGATCCCGTTACCGGTCAGTAAAAAAGACAAAAAGGAAAAAAAAAAAAAGTCACCTCCTCATGGCTCCCTGCCTGGACCATCCTATTTAAAATGGTGAGCTAACCCCACACATCCACGCACACTCTCCATCTCCCTCCCTCCCCGTGCTTGACTTTTTGTTTATCTACTTAGCATATTTACTAGATAGACCATCGTTTGGCTCAGTGCTTCTCAAGATTGAGTTGCATCAGAGTCACCTGGAGGGATTGTTGAAACAGACTGCTGGGCCCAGAGCATCTGATTCCAACAAGTTCTCACAGATACCACCCATCCAGGAGCCTCACTTTGAGAACCGTGGTGCCAGCACACCACACGCCCTGCTGGAAGGTAAGCCCCATGAGGGCAGTGCCCCCGGTGTTGCATCGAGAGCATAGAAGAGTATCAGCCTAAGAGTAGATGCTCAATAAATATCTCTTTTTGAGTGAGAGTCACTATAACATTGGAGCATTGGATCTTAGGAGCCAGCCAGACAGCCCTAAGTTCAAGTGTAAAACCCCGCCATTTGCTAGCAGTGATCTTGGGCAAGTTAGGCAGCCTTTTGGAGCCTCAGTTTCCTCATCTGTAAAGTGGATACGATCACGACTAACTACCGAGGGCCAAGTGCAAAAGGCAAATGCAGAGCCCCTTGCTCAATATGACTAAGAATCTCAAGGTGGAGCCAGCAGAGCATTGACCTGCACACGGGGCCCTGTGCGACTGCACCGGCGGCTGCACATGACGCCGTGTAATAAGTAGTATCTACTTCATGGGCCGTAGTGAAGACCAAACAGGATAAGGTATGTGGGAACCCCGGGCCCAGTTCCTGGCACTCACAAACTTCCCTCCTTACATCTCACCTTCCTCTTCCGCCCATCTGTCACTGTCAGAACAATAAGCTGTCGTGGCTCCAGGGGCTCTGGTCCTCGCCCTTGAGTTTGGCCCTGCTGGGAAGTCACAGCAAAGCTGTCTGCTGCTGTTGACATGGCCTTGCTGGCTCTTCCTGGGCAGAAGGGGGGATGTCCCTCTGCCAAGGACACTTTGTTGCCATAAAACTTGGGTAGTTCAAGGGGGGAGTTTGGGAGGAGCAGGCTGGGCATCAGATGTGAGTGGAACCCCTGCCCACCCCAGGCCCCTGGGCCTGTGCAGCTGGCACTGAAGCTGCTCCCCTTAGATGAATGACTGATCCAGGTTGACCAGCCATAGAATGAGTCAGTCCCATCCAGGGCTTGTGGCTTGCTCCTCTCACCCATCAAATGGAAGGAACAATTACTTTTGGAACTGGAAAGCATCACTTTCTATCACTTTACTAACTGCACTAGCTCGCCTCACGGACTCTGAAACAGACCTGGTGGAAACGACCAGATCCTCCATGGATGCTGAGGTGGGAGGAGGTGGGAGGTTTGGGGGGCAGTGGATAGGAAGAGAACAAGACCCTGCCCCTCACACACAAACCCGGAATCCTGCGGGCTGCAAACACCTCCTACCCCGACCTGGCCCAAGCACAAAGCCAGAGTGATGGGCTTTGTCCGCTTCAGGGTCACTCAAACCAAGATAGGACACTGAGCTTCTTGCAGTGTACATATGACAGCAGCAGAGTGGGAGGGGACAGGTTGGAGTGGGTCCATGTAGCTCCTGCTTTAAGCAAGTCCCAACTATAAAAACCTACAGATCTGCACGCACAAAATATGGTCACATTTTCCAAAGGCCTCGCTCTACTTCTCCTTCTAGGTCTTCTTTTAAAAAGTCAGCTCTCCTGGTAAATAATGCAATTCAATTTACAAAGCATCCGATTGTGTTTAGTCTTTCAGATGAGCAAGGTCTGGGGCCAGAAGTGGCATTCGCAGGCATATACCCGTATACATGCGCACACACATGCACACATCACACGTACATGTAACTTCCAATAATAAAAGCTCCGCTTGTCAGGACACCGTGTGACCTCCCTTTTGTGCCAGGTGGAGTCTGGCTGGAGTCCTGCGGTGGCACTTACTGGCTATGTGACCCTACGCAAGTTACATCATCCTTCTGCTCTTTTTCCCTTTTGTACACGGAGGAGTGGTGAAGATGAAAGGTAATATCCACGAGGTGCTGGACACAGGGGACATTAGTATTAGCTAATTTGCAGCATTGTTGGATGTCCGGGCAAGGGGTAAAAACCATCAAGTTGATACCTAAGATTAGTGTATTTTACACATACTTTACTGTATGTGTGTTGTACTTTAATAAAAATGAAAAAATAATAATGTATGTTCCTTTTACAGATTCTGTGTGAGCTATGAACAAATAAATCCAATAACTGTCTTGGGAAAAGCACACTTACATTACATTATATTAGTTTTTGTGCTAATGACCTTAATATTAAACATGTACGCATTTGGAACACACCACCATTTTTTGCAACCTGTTTTGACATTTCTTCATTGTTTAATAAACCAGAGCTTAGAGAAAGGGCAACAGTCTGGCCCTCTTTGCACCACAGGATGAGAGAAAACAGGCAGGAGTCCAGATGGGCAGTGTTCTCAGGACTTCCAAGGCACAGCCTGGAGAAGGGCTGGGGTTTGGCCAAGTGCCAGCACTGGGGGGTGCTGTGAGGCGGGAGGGTGGGCTTGGGTGCTGTAGTGAACGATGAACCCCCAAAACTCACTGAAGCTTGAATTGTGTCCCCCAAGTTTTATGTATTAGAAACGACCCCCACTGTGACTGTTAAGAGGATGGGAAATCCTATTATGGTAATTGAGAGGTGGAACCTTAAAGAGGTGATTAGATTGTAGGACCGTGCTGCAGTGAATGGATTAATAATGGTGGTCAGGGGCATGTTTCTGAGGGCTTTAAAGAAGAGGAGAGTCTGTCTGTCTGTCTGTCTGTCTGTCTCTCTGTCTGTCTGTCTGTCTCTGTCTCTCTCTCTCTGCTCTGCCATTTTGCAATGTGAAACCTTGCCATCACTAGATGTGTTCCCTGGGCCATGGACTTCCCAGCCTCCAAAACTGTAAGTAAGTAAATTTTGTTTTCTTTATAAATCACCCAGTTCTGTGTATTTTGTTATAAGCAACAGATATGGACTAATACAGGTGCCTAGTCCCAGTATGAACCCTCTCTGCCTCCCTCCTGGAAGGAACCTGCAGCTGCCCAAGCTTCCAAAGCCCAGGCTGTGCTGCTCCTATTCATAGCTGTCAGGGTGTCCAAGGCACATTGCCTGGGCCAAGGCGGGTTTGTCCCTCAGTGAGGATGCAGCCCTGGAACAGAGGCCTGGCAGCTGGAAACCAGCCAGGGAACTGCCCAAAGGGGAACTGTCCCACAGGGCCCACACCAAGAAGGGCCCAATAAATATCTATTGAATAGATACATGAATGATAACTCCCTTAGATAATTATTAGGAGAAAACTAATTAAGATAATAAAAAAGCTAGCATTTAGAGAACACTTATGTGCCAGGAATTGTTCTGAGCTCATAATGTCAACATCTGTAGGGCACTAGAACAGTGCCTGGTGCATGTGCACACATGTAAGAGAAATCTAGGGTCCCGGGAACTTGAACAAAATGCCCAAGGTTATTAGCTGTCACCGTCTTGAAACTCTTCATAATTTGTGAATGGGGGCTCTGCATATTCATTTTCCCTCCCAAATGGGATGGCCAGTCCTAGAGGTAGCAGGGTCAGGGCTCCAGTCCCAAATCTGCTGCTTGCTAGCCAGGGAACCTTGGCCGAGCTGTTTAACCTCCATGCCCCAGTCCCTCCTCTGTAATGTAGGGTAACAGCAAGACCTGTTCAGAAGGTGTTGAGAGAATCAAATCAGCCTTCAGCTCCAGCCCTGGCCCATTTCATGGGCTCAGTGAAGTCGAGTGATTAGCGTTCAGATGATTGAGGGAGGATTACTGAGGCAGCGGTCTTGCCTGGACCTGCCTTCAGAAATGCCTTTTCTAAAGGCAGGAGCCAAAGAAAGAAGCTTTAGGATTAATTCTTCCAAAATAGCGAGTGTTCTCTCTTCAGCATTAGGTCTAACACCAGCTGCATTATTACGCCCCAGGAGAAATGTGTCCTCATCAAGTCACAAAGGCCTGGTTTCAAGCCTCAGAGGGAACAAAAAATAGTCTGAAATGCTGAAAAAGCCAGTAGCGCCAGGTACACTTTACCCAGTCCATCTTTGATTTGGGAGTTCACTGAAGCATAGCCGATGCATGGTTATCTTGGGTCCTATACGTCTCTTCTGTAAATAGACTTTTGTCAAAAAAAAAAAAAAATTGACTGAGTTGGAAAAACTGAAAGAAACACAAGAAGCAGCGAAAGCACTTTTTCTCTATATCCTTTCCCACAAAATGGACAGGTCTGAGAACTCCAAGGATCCTGGCTAGTCATACATTAAATAAACCCTTGCAGCCTCAGTTGCTGTGATCATGGACACAGATGCTGGACTCAGACTCCTGGGATGTCTTAATACTCCCACTTACCAGCTGTGCGACACACCCTGGGCCTCTCGGGGATGCTTCTTCCTCGTCTGTAAATGGGGATAATAACAGTGCCGACCTCCCGGGGTTGCGGTGGACACACAGCAAGATAATGCGTGTAAAGTGTACAAAATGGTGCCTGGAACTGAGTGAGAGCTCCGTAAGTGTTAGCTGCCGATCGTGAACTTAAAGCACCCAGCCACGATCATGCAGAACAATGGGAGAAGTGCTCGTAGCAGCTGTTGTTATTGTTATTTAGGCTGCCCTGGGACCTTTGGTCTTGTGCCTGCAGATCCCTGCTGTGGAAGCCTCCAGAACGTAAGAGAACCATGAGGAACACCAGTGCTTGGCCAAGGGGTAACCTTGATTTTCTCAACCTTCCTCATGCCAAGGGCAAGTGACCATGGACCTCAGAGTCATTTTAATGTCAGAGCAGAAAAGAACCTTAGAGGTCAGAGGGGCCACATTCCTCATTTACAGATGAGGAACCAAGGCTCAGAGGAAGCAAGTGACCTGCCCAAGGTTACACAGCAGATCAGGGGCTGAGTTCCTGGGATTCATGAGCTGGGATTCACTCGGGGTTCATGACTCTGCACAGCCCTGCCCTGCCTACAGCTCACCCTGTCAGCACCCTCTGCTCCCTCCACTTCTGTATCTCCCAGCTGGGCTTCCTATCAGGTTACAGGCTCACCTAATTCTTGGCCATATCCTACTGGAGACCCATTTTTCTTACTGAATCTGGCCGCCATTAGGTCCTGAAAACCCCATATGTCTTCTATGGATGAGCAGATCCCTTAATCTATTATTCCAGAGCCCTATTTATATATATTTGTCCATATGGCTATATAAATAGGTCTTTGAGACATAGACGTGGCAGGTTATTGCTGTAGCCTAGTTGTTCTCCCCAAGAGGAAAACAAAAATGATGTACAGCGGAGGCTCTTTTCCAGGCAGAAAGCTCCCATCTGATTTATTAAGAGCTAGGTTGCAGCCACATGCTCTGAGGTAGAGAATCTATTGCTAAGTTATCTAAGAACAGAACACTCTCGGCTCCAGGTGCCAAAAATGCAAGTCTAGGGTGTGGCAGGAGCCCAGAGAATCTCAGAGCAGTCACTCGCTAGGCACTTGCCATGTCTCAGCATATTGACAAGGATTCCTTCTGTTGCAAGTTTAAGCATAAAAAGGGGAGCTTGTTGATACCAGGATACCAGGTGTCTCTGGGAACTCAAGGAGACCCAGGGCTGGGTCTCAAACTGGCTGCAACTGGAGACACGGACACCAGCATGCCTCCCTCTCTCTCTCTCCCCCTCACATCGCTGCTTCTCTCTAGACCTTGGCTCTATTCTTCTCTCTCCCTCCAGATTGACATTTTCCATATGGAAGAAAACATGGCAGCCAACAGCTCCCAAATTTCCCTCTCACAGCTTCCACTAACTAATTTTCTGCTTTCTCTGGTCCCAAGTACAAAACCCCATGGAATGGAACTCATGTCCCATCTCGGTTCAAGGGTCATGAGAGCGGTCATGAGAGACCAAGGCAGCTGCTGCAGGAACCATGCAGATAGATGGACTGGGTGTGGTGTCGGGAGGAGCAGGTCCCAGATGATGGTGGGGGGATGTCGTGTGTCATTAGAGCAATCAGAATACCTTTTCTCTTTATTCACTGTGTGGTCTTGGAAAAGGCACTTAACCTCTCTGTGCTTCAGCATCCTTAAGTGTGAAATTAGGATAATGATGTGCTCCATAAAGGCAGAGGTTTTTGACTATTTTTTTCACTGATCTATCTCCAGTGCCTAATCAATGCCTGGAACATGGTCATGTTCAATAAATATCTATTGAATAGATAAATGAATGATAACTCCCTTAGAGAATTATTGGGAGAAAATTAATTAAGATAATAAAAGAGCTAGCATTTAGAGAACACTGATGTGCCAGGAATTGTTCTAAGCGCATAACATCAACATCTGTAGGGCACTAGAACAGTGCCTGGTGCGTGTGCACACATGTAAGAGAAAACTAGGGTCCCAGGAAGTTGAGCAAAATGCCCAAGGTCATTAGCTAGCAATGGCAAAAGCAGGATGCAAATCCAGGGCTTTCTGAAACCCCAGTGCTACCTTCCCCCTTCATTGACATTCTCTAGTCCAGTAGTTTCTAATCATAAATTGTGACTTTGGGAAGCGGAGAGATGGGGATGTGTGTGAATAAATATGGGGTAAGGAGTATGTGTCCATATATGTGTTGACATAAAAATCAACTGAGGCCAAATACATAAAACAAGGATTTATTGAGCCAATATGACGATTGCAACTGGGGAGATATATAGATCAGATAGCATTGATAATTGCACTAAATTAGTTAGTGGAACATTTTTCAGCACAGGTAGATGTGACTGCTGGCTTATCCCAAATCTCCCAAGGCACTATAATTTAGCTGACCTGGTCAGAGCAGAATTTTTGTTATCGTATGTAAAAAACATTGTGGGGAAACTGAATAAATATGTTGTTCACAGATACATGTATGGCCATTTCAAAATGTATTACATATTATATGGCTTAATGAAATACAAATTAATAATGTGAATTCATAGTAGCATATGATCACGTATTTTCTCAATCATCAGATACTACAATTTACATCTGTGCTGTGTGGATTGAGTGAATTGTGTCCCCCAAAGTTCACATGTTAGAAGCTTAATTCCCACTGTAACTGTTGAGAGTGGGAAATCCTATTATGGTCATTGAATGGTGGGGCCTTGAAGAGGTGATTAGATTGTAGGACAACGCTGTAATGAATGGATTAATGATGGTGGTCAGGGGCATGTTTCTGAAGGCTTTAAAAAGAGAGCATGTGAGAGTCTCTCCCTCTCTCTCTGCTCTGCCATTTTCTGCCATGAGAGACCCCTGCATTACTGTAAAGACCCCACCAAAAACCCTCACCAGATGTGTTCCCTGGACTTCGGACTTCCCAGCCTCTGAAACTGTAAGCAATAAATTGTTTTCTTACAAATTACGCGGTTGCATGTATTTTGTTATAAGCAACAGAAAAGGACTAATACAATCTGCTATTATGGGGAGGTTTGTGAAATTTTAATTTTGAGTAAAAACGCTGAAATTATGAAGCTCTGGGATAGGCTACCTCCTCATGCACAGTCAAGGTGGCACAAGATCACGTGGTGAGTAAGGGCAGATGCAGGGCTAGAACCCAGGGCCATCAAAATTGCCAGTATCACACACCAGAGAGATGGGGGACTGCTTCCTTCCATCTGACAGTACCAAGCACTGGTGAAGATGTGGAGTCATGGGCCGCCATGCTCTGCTTCAGGAGGCAGGGTGGCGGTTAATTCTTACAAGCACGTGGAGAGCAATCTGGCATTTTATAAAAACCCAGCAATTGTACTTTTAGAATTATGCCCTAGACATGTTAACAAGGAGACATGTTCAAGACTGTTAACTGGAGCTTTAAAAAATGGAAATAGCCAAACGACCATCAAGAAGAGATCAGATAGACTGAAGCATTCAATGGCTTTCTATCCAGCAGTTAGAAAGAATAATTCAGAGTTACATCCATCCACAGGAATAAATCTCATGGCTGGAAACACGACAACCTGGGCTTGTCCTCGACTTGTTGTGAGACCTCTGTCCCTTCCCTCTCCAGGCCCCAGTTTCCTCGTCTGTTAAGATGGGAACTTGTGATTAGACCAGTGGTATTCTTTCTTTCTGTCTTTCTTTCTTTTTTTTTAAAGATGACCGGTAAGGGGATCTTAACCCTTGACTTGGTGTTGTCAGCACCACACTCACCCAGTGAGCTAACTGGCCATCCTTATATGGGATCCGAACCTGTGGCCTTGGTGTTACCAGCACCGCACTCTCCCGAGTGAGCCCTGGGCCAGCCCCCAGACCAGTGGTTTACAAACGGTGTTTGGCAAAGCCTTAAAGATGCTTCACAGGTTCTACAAATGTTTGATTCAAATGTCGTCTTTCAAAACTGTTTTACACTATTTTAAAACTGTAGAAAGCAACATGCACATTCCAATGTGCTTTGTACAAAATGTTAACCCATTGCAGACCAGCATTGCACTAGTGTATAACGTCGCCTTCACCCCTTCTAGAAAACTCAAAATAAGCCTCTCCTGCCTGCTTGGTTTAATTGGAGCATATCTGGAGACTGCAAGGCGAGCAGCTGTTAAAAGCTGTTGCTGTTTTCAGCTGCTTAGCTGAGAGAGTCAAGATTTTTTCAATATTGTGTAACCAAAGCAAACCATTGCAATAATTTGTATGTTGTGAAAGATAATTGTCATCCGTAACCATCATTGCAAGTCTGTATTGTTTGTTTATTTGTTAAATTGTATTCACTAATGCAATCAAAATTTTTAATAAACTTTTTCTTTGGAAATAATTTTATATTCACGGAAAACTTGTAAAGAAGTACGAACAGTTCCTAAATACCCCTCTCCCAGTTCCTCTTAATGTTACCATCATACATTACTATGGTACGTTTGTCAAAACTAAGAAACCAAAAGGGGTATCTTACTATTAAGTAAACTCCAGATTTTATTCAGATTTCAGCAGTTTTTCCACGAATGTCCTTTTTCTGTTCCAGGATCCAACCCAAGATATCATACTGCATTTAATCAAATTTGTATTTTCATCAATTTCAATGTTCTTATTTAATAAGTAAATGCTATAAATGTAAGCATGTAGTTTTATACTAATCAAATATCAATTTTATCTATTGCATAATGAAATTCCAGGAAGTTTTTTTGCGGGGGGGGCGGGGAAGGGCGGATAGGTATCCACCATATTTTTTTAAAGTTTGCAAACAACTGGACAAGCTGTTCCTTAAGGCCCAGGGGAAGTCCGATAGCCCATGCTCTATCCAGGTTCTATCAGGATTTACTAAAGAGAGCTAAATACATTCAGCTCTCAGTATGGAAATCACACATCTTTTTTTAGGTTGAAAGTGCCTTTGGCTATTCATCCTGAAGGGAGTGGGATGCTGTTTTCCAACTGAATGAACATGAACCAGGTGCTCATTCATTCGCTCATTCTTTTGGCAAATATTTTAAGTGCCTACTATGCGCTGGGCACTCTAGGAGCAGGAAATAGTGATAAACAGAGTTGACTAATGGCTGCCTTCACAGAGCTTACATTCTAGTGGAGAAGACTAGGAGAAATGAGAGAGAAATAGAGGACACGGTGTGTTAGATAGTGGTGCACACTAAGGAGAAAAGACAAAGCAGAAAAGGGAAATAAAAGGGCAGTGGGAGGTGAGATTTTAGAAAAGGTGGCCAGAGCAGACTTCCCTGAGAAGCTGGCTTTTGAGTGAAGGCCTGAAGGATATAAGGAGCAGTTGTTTAGTGGGGAGAGCAGGTGCAAAGGCCCTGAGGCAGGAACTCACCCCTGTGCTTGAGGAACAGCTAGGGGACCCCTGTGGCTGAAGGGGATTGAATGAGATGAGGAGCCAGGTAGGAAGCTGAGATGGAAACATGAGAGACTGCAGTGAGAAGAGCTTTCCAGAAACAGCTGGGAGCTTGTGGGGCAGCACCGGGGCGTGAGGTGAGCAGCAGTGGCTGAGCTTTCACATGAGTGCGACCACATGTGCACCCCTAGGGAGGCCCAGAATATGCTCTGACAAAGTCAAGAGGCATAGCTGTATCCCAGCTTAGAGCAAACTGGTAGAGTAGGGCCGGCCTGGGCACCATGCTGGGCACTGTACTGGTCCTCTTCTGGGCCAGCTCACTGAGGAACAAGCATTAGCCTGCCTCGTCTGCCCAGGCTGCCCCGCCAGTAGGGCCGATGGGGCGGAGCGTGGCCCGGGGCAGAAGCCTGGGTAGGGCTCCCTGTGCTGGCAGCAGGCCCTGAACTCACCAGCCCAGGAATAAATCAACCCATGGCTCTTGGGGCTCTTTAGAAATGAGGAGGAACCTGGGAAGAAAGAAGGATTTCTTACAATTCATTGCAGGGGGGAGCCATGCTGCAGTACATAGGAAAGAACTGCCACTGCATGCAGCAACACAGAGCCATCTCCACAAGTTCTGCTGCGTGAAAGAAGCAGGCAGAAGGGCCCACACTGTATGATTCTGCTGATAGAGAATTCCAGAAAACGAGAACAAATCTACAGTGAAAGAAGGCAGATTATCCACTGCCTGGGGATGGGAGCGCGGTGGGGGAGGGTGAGAGGGATTACAAAGAGATGCTCTGTGACTTTTGGGGGTGATGGACATGTTCATTATCTCAATGGTGGTGAGTTCATGGGTGTGTACATATGTTAGAACTTGTCGGCTTGTATGATTCAAGTACATGCAGCTTATTGTATGACACTTATACATCGATAAAGTTGAAAAATGTAAATGAGGTAAACACTCCAAATAAGTTACAGATTTTCAGAATGAGGAAAATAAAACGTCCCCAGATATTCTATATATTAAAAACACGATTACATGTTCTACATGTTATGTATATTATAATTATATTCATGATTACACATATAACATATACTTGTATGTATTATATTTATAGTTTATAACTATATCTTATGCTATATTTGATCTCATATGATTTTATACACTTCTCATATTGTATGTCACATGGAATTTTGCTTGCATAGATTTTTTTTTTTTTAAAGATGACCGGTAAGAGGATCCTTTTCCTTTTTAATCATGAAGAAAGTTCCATCTTTGAAGTAAAAGAAACCAATAATACATGATACAGCACTCTCGTACACCCCCTAAAAGACCTTAGTTCAAATTCTTGTGAGATTTGACCAGTGAAAACTTAGCCCTGAGAAATAATTTTTTTTTTTTTTAAAGATGACCAGTAAGGGGATCTTAACCCTTGACTTGGTGTTGTCAGCACCAGGCTCTCCCAAGTGAGCGAACCGGCCATCCCTATGCGGGATCCAAACCCGTGGCCTTGGTGTTATCAGCACCGCACTCTCCCGAGTGAGCCACGGGCCTGGCCCCAGCTTGCATAGATTTTATGAAGACATTGTTGTGTGTGTTCATATAGAGAATCCCAGATGTCAGCTGGGGTCTCCTGGCTGCATAAAGTAACTAACATTGATTTGACCCCCCTATTCCACAGTCCAAAACTCTCCCCAAGATTTCTCCCAATTCCCAAAGGGCTGATGTTCCAGACTTCCAGCCTCCCCCAAATCATTTACCTCCACCCTGGCTTTAGTTCACAATGGAAACAACATCTCTTCTCTTTCCAGCTCCCCTAACCCCCACCCCTGCCTCCAGGCAACCCAAATACAAGGCTCATGTCTAAAAACCAAATTTTTCATGAAGATTAGGGACCACATCTGCCCCTCGTAGCAAACAGCCTAAAATGCATGACATTCTTCAGGTTGCTCTGGTCTGGGACTTTCTCCTGGGGGAGCCACACCATCCCAGCCTTCCCCCATCCCAACTCCCCTTCCAGTCCCCTGTCTCCTCTTCAAGCCCTCCCTGTTCTTCTCTGCCCCAAGTTCACCCCTCTTTAGAGCAGGGCAACTCTGTTTGCCCAGATCCTCCTCCTCTCAAGTTCTCAGTGCTCAGCAGAACAAAAGGCCAGCAGAGAGTGAGTCGCGGCCGCTACTAGCCATTTTCTGCCTCCCATGTACGCAGGTCTGTAACGACACGTGCATGTGTGTCCACGCGCATCTGCACGCACACTACACTGGGAGGACACACACCCAGATGTCTCTCCTTCCCGTCCCACCCTCGCTCTGCTGTCCCCTCTCTGCCTCTGAGGGCTGCGTTTCCTGAGTCAGTAGCCAGCCAGCCGGCACAAAGGCTGAAGAAACAGTCGGTGGAAATTAACTGGAACATTCAGGGAGAAGAACAAAGACTTGCGACAGTCAGCTGGGGAAGGGATCATAATTGCCAGAGAGAGAGAGGGGCAGCCCGGACGCCCGGTTGCAAGAGACACAGAGGGGGCTGTTGACAGTGGCAGAGACAGGCAGGCGCGATGCAGGTTTGATAACAGAAAGGTGAGAATCCTCATGAAATGGAGATGCGGAGGGAAAGGGGAATCTTTCAGAGTGAGGGGACTGAGACGGGAGAGGTAGCGGAGGGGTCCTCAAGGCAGCCAGACAGCTGGGGTCACCCTGCCTGGATGGGGGATCCCCCCTCGCCCCCAGCCCTGCTCAGCAGGAAAAGGGCGTCTGGGAGCAGCAGTCCAGGCAGCAGGTGTTCTCATAGCGGCTCCACCCTGAGCCTTAACTAAGGCCAAGATGCATCGCATGGTGGTTCCAGGGGCTGAGTGGCGAGGGCACTGGGAGGTGGGTCTCCAATGTGGAGGAAATGAGGGGCCCAGAGAGAACGGGTCGCCTCCAGCCTGGAAGAACCCCCAGAAGTAGACAAAGATGGCCTGCTTGAGAGACTTCTACAGAGACGCATTCAGCAGATCTTATTGTCCTCGTGTCTACTCCATGCAGCAGCTAAAGGACATAAATAATAAATAAAACATTTATTAAATGCATCCGGGGTGCCAGGGGTTTCATGTTGAATTCCCACAATCGCCCTTTGAGGTGGCATGATTATTGACCTTAGTTTACAGATCAGCAAACTGAGATCCAGAGAGGTGAAGTAACTTCTCCAAGATCACACAGCTCTCAACTGGCATGGCCAACCCAGAACTGTCCTTACACATAGATTGGCCTTCCCAAGCTGGGAGGTTTCAGCCTTAGTGACACATGTGCCAAAGACATGGTGGTGTTCAAGGGTCTAAAGCCCAGCAGGGCCTGGCATTTGCTCCATATCACCTGATGCCTGTCCTGCCAAATCGAGCCTGGATCCACCCAAGGCTGAGATGGCACCACTTGTCCAAAGCCTCCCGCCACAAGGTAGAAAGGAGGGGACCCCTCCCTTCATTGGCTTGAGCGACCTGCCAGGTATTCCACACATTTTCTGATTTAACCTTATCAGACATTACCTGCATGCAAAGTGGGGGCTTGGCAGAGATATAAGGAAGGACCTTCCAAAGGTAGAAAGGAGGGGACCCCTCCCTTCATTGGCTTGAGCGACCTGCCAGGTATTCCACACGTTTTCTGATTTAACCTTATCAGACATTACCTGCATGCAAAGTGGGGGCTTGGCAGAGATATAAGGAAGGAACTTCCGCACAGAGGTGTGAGATGCTGGGACACAAAAGACAAGGAAATTGTCACAGAATTGCCTCTTGGTGTTTCATCATCTGTTAACTGAGCGTCTATCTGTGGTATGTGCTGGGGGCAAATGTACTCAGTTATTTATTCATTCAACTAAATATTTTGAGGGCCTGTGTTATTCCGGGTCCTGCTTTAAATGCTGGAGTTACAGAATAAAAAGACTCAGGCCCTGCTCTCAGGGTTCACAGTGCAGTACCAGGAGCTGATGTCATAGCAGGATGCTGGCATGCTCTGGGGATGAGGGTGGCTACCATCCCACACCTGGCGGGAGGCTGGGGTGAGGATTCAGAAATACTTGCTGGGAGAGGGACCTCTTAAGGACCAGAGTCTTGAAGAAGAGGAGTGTGTTAGGGGAACACGAGGGAGAAGGGCAGAGGGGACAGCCTAGCAGAGGCACAGAGGTGACAGTACATGAACTTTCTGCAGTTTGGGATGACAGGAGGTGAAGGCTGAGGGGTGGGGTGAGCGGGAGGCTCTGGAGGCCTTCAGGAAGCCTTTCTATGTGGCAGCAATAGCTGGTGTCCCTGAGCCAGTCCAGAAATGGAGATAAAAGAACGCTCCCAGGAGCATTTCTCTCCCTGCAAGAATGGGGAAGACTCCCCAGACCTTTGGCCAAGTCTCCTCTGGCTGGCCTGTGAAAATCCAAACATGGGCACCAGCACCTCCCTGAGGTAGGCCACCTCCTCACCTCCCAGGAACTGACAGGGGGAGTGCTCAGGGTCCCTGTTGCTTTCTGAGTGTCACCAGGCCCATGGACACTCCATAAATATTCATGGCTGGAAAAACAAGGTGACATACCTTGTGCTGTGGAAGAAACCACCCAAGGCACCTGGCCCAAGGCACCTGGCTTTGGTCCTCTGGCGACTTTGCCTCCTGCTTTTAAATGCTAGGTCAAAGCCCAAGGAAGGACTATCCCTTCTAAAACCCAGTTTCCTTAATTTGTTTAACAAAAGACATCTCTGTGCTCTGTGGCCTCTTAATTTCCGTAAATGTTAAAGTGCAGAGAATTAAAGAATCAATGGCAATTAAGGAGGCACTGGCAGGTTCTGGCCAAGAGCATATTATTTATTTATTCAGCAAGCCACGCTCATTTTTAAAGCGCTAACTTTCCATTTTGTTTCTGACATCAAAAATAAATCAAACTAAACTGTGTACGTCATAGCTGAAAAAAATTATTTCCATGATACATTGCCCCTTGAAGCCTCAGTAGCCACCTGCAAAAGGAACTTTTGTCAGTGTCAAAATAAAAAAAAGATATGAATTTATTCTGGCAGTGGCCTCCTCTTAGGATATAGTTAGGATCGAAAAGATAGAAACAAGGTTTTAATTCTGTAGGGGTTTAGTTTCCACCCAGTCTGAAGCTTCTCTTTGATTTCTGAGCATCCATTTTCCTGGATGGTCTTGGGAGGGTTGCAAGATTTTAGCCCATTAACACAATGGTAGTTTGGTGAAATTTCAGGACAGGCAGAGATAAACAGCCACAGTAGGGACATAGGCTGGCCGAGCGTTCCCCGCAGAACTCAGCCTGCCTCTTTGTTTCTGCTCCTGGTCCAAGACTTTTCTCCTAGAGTGGGGTCCCCTAGGAGTCCCCCTTTCCCTCCATCCAGCTGACACCGTTGGCTATGCCTTATATAAAAATAAAAATACAATATCGCTACCCAGTCTCTTGTTCCTTAACTGCTCCCCGATTTGGACAAGCCCTGTGGAATTGTTCCCACACCGGTGACCTTCACTCTCACCCCTCACCCAGCCCTCTCCTGCCACAACCCACCCTTCGCCCCTCCCCAACAAGCCCCATCTCATGGCTTCCTGGTCACATCTTCTCAGGCCACCCAGGGTTGATTCTAGGACGGTGATCCTCAAACTTAAGTGAGCATCAGAACCACCTGGATGGCATGTTAAAACGTAGTTCCTGGAGTGGGGCCTGAGAATTTGCATTTCTAGTAAGTTCTAATAATGAGACCACGCTGGAGAACCACTGTTCTAAGAACCTTGATGCGGAGAAGGGGATACTTTCAGTAGCTTGTGCTGTGGCGCCATCTAGTGGTCTGTGACTACAGTGACCGCAATCTGTGCTGTGTGTATTGAGGGACCCTGAAAATCACTGTTCCCCACACACCACATTCATGGCTTGCTACGAGCGCATTCACCTTTATCGTGTCTACCTTTTTAGGTGAACTTTTTATGGAAGTTAAATGATTTCTTTTCATCCTCTGAACAACAGCAGAATAGGGATCGTTACAGACTGTCCTGCCCGAAGTCAGGCGGTGGCAGGACTGAGACTGGAGGCCAGATAATTTTGAGGCCAGAAATTCTAAATGGTGCAAATAGACTTTGTTATTTGTCCTCCAGAAACTTCTAACTTAAGACATGACAAGTCTAACACTTTAGAAGGCAGCAAAACAGCCACCCAGATTACATAACAATTAAAACTTAATTTAACCTAAATCTTAGTCCTGAATATTTCTCAGCAGCCAGATCAAAGGAGGAAATAAGAACCCCATCATTTTACAACCAAAAGTGAGGCAGTGTACCTATTTAAGTGGAAAATCAAATTGCCCCAAGTTCTAGGAGCAGAGGAGCCGTGGTTCTCAAACTTAAGAGGGTGTGAGTTTAGCTGGGGGTGGGGGATAGGGGGGTGGCTTATTAGAAATGCAGATTCCTGCTCCATTCTTAAGAATTTCTGATTCCATGGGCCTGCGGTAGGGCCCAGCACTTTGAGTTTTTAATAAGAACTCTGAAACAAATGGTCTGAACCTGATTTGAGAAACACTGTCTGAAAGGATATGACTTCCTATAATGACGTTCCTCTACCCAGCACTGTCAAACAGAAACAATATGAGCCACATGGGTGATCTTAGCATGTCCACTAGTCACCCTTTAAAAAATAAAAAGAAACAGGTGCAACTAATTATATATTATTTACCCACAATGTCCAAAATTACATTTCAATGTGCAACAATTATTTTCCTGGGGGAAAATACATTTACATTTACATTTACAACACATCTCAATCTGGACAAGTCACATTTCAAGTTCTCAATAGTCCCATGTGGCCAACGGCCACCATATTGGATAACCATAGCTCTAGACACAGCACAATCCATTAAAACTTGGTGTGATGATAGAAATGTCCTATTATCTGCATTTAGGCATCGTTTACTGAATACTTTCTATGCACCAGGCCCTGTGCTAAGTGGTTTGCATGCTTTATGCAGTTTCAGCCGCATATCAACCCTCTATTAGTACTCTCAAAATACAGAGGATGTTGGGCCGGCCCGGTGGTGCATGCTACAGTGTGCTGCCTGGGAGCGCAGCGGCGCTCCCACCAAGGGTTCGGATCCCACATACAGACCAGTTCCCGCTCACTGGCTGAGCGAGGTGCGGGTGCACCGCCAAGGGTTGCGATCCCGTTGCCAGTCCCAGTCCGGTATGGGCGCGACACTGAGGGTTGCGATCCGTTGCCGGACACACACACACAAAAAATAAATAAATAAATACAGAGGATGTTGCAAATTGTTCACTACCACTGGCATGTCCATATGTTCAGATGGCCATGTTCAAGCATGGCCCAGAGGGCACAGAAGGAAGAACTTTGTCAAGCATCTAAGATAAGCTGCTATAGGAATTGGGGACTCTGGCAGGGGAGATATTGGGTTAAGGTTAGAATCCAATAAACAGGGTTAGTGGGGAAAAGATTTAAACACTGAACTAGATTCAGGGCTGAACTAGAACTACATATATGGCTGGGCAGGGTTCACCGGTGGCAAGTAACAGAAACAGATTAGGGATTGCTGCCCCAGAAGGCTGCTGGGGAAGCTCATAGAAGAGCAGCTTGAAGAGCTCAACAGCTGCCCTCAGAGGAGCAGCTGGGCAGCAAGAGTGCAGACCTCTCTCTCCAGAGCAGGGATTCTCAATTCTAGCAGCACATCAGAATCACCTGGTGAACTTGTAAAAATACCAATACACAAATAACTAGTGGAGCTAAACATGCTCTTACCCTATGACCCAGCAATCCCCCTCACAAGTGTGTGCCCAAGAGAAATGAATACATGCATCCACTAAAAACACAAGAATGAATCCTAGCAGCTCCATGCATTACAGCCTAAAACTGGAAGCCTAAATGAACATCAACCCAAGAATGGGTAGATGACTTGTAATACATTCATACAGTGGAATACACACAACAAAAGAGAATGACTGATTGCACATTAACTCAGACACAACGGTGAGTGGGAGCAGCAAGACGCAGGAGTACGGACTGGACGATTCCATTAATATGAAGTTCTACAACAGGCAAAACTAATCTTGCAGTGACAAAAGAATAATGGTTCCCTGGAGAGAGGGTATTTACTAGACTAGGGAATGAGGGGAACTCCTGGAATATTAAAAGTGTCCCTTTATCTTCATCTAGTGATGACTACCCAGATGTATACATATGTAAAAATGCATCACATTCTATACCCAAAATTCATGCACTTTATGCACTTCGGTATATATATATGTTATACTCTAAAAGTAATAATGCTTTAAAATCTCTTTTCAATGCCCAGGCTGAAGCTCAGACCAATTAAATTGGCATGTCTGAGAATGGGACTCAGGCATTGGTAGTTTTCAGAGAGATTCAAATACACAGGCATCGTTGAACACCACTACCCCAGGTCAGTGCTCAAGCTTTGATGAACATATGAATAGCCTGGGAGTCATTGTAATGAAGATGAGGGTTCAGTGAGGTGGGGGCCGAGATTCTGTTCCCAGGTGCCACCAGCACTGCCAGCTTGTGGACCACATTTGCTACCGAAAAGAGGGTCTTCCTGGTCTTTCCTGGGTGATGCACTTGATCACCCTACCAGGAACAAGGCATTTAGCAGGTCAGTCTATAAGGCACAGAGCTGCCCACTACAGAGAATCATAAGGAACCTGAGACCTGCAATTTTCCAAGTCTAAAGAACTTGAGGTTGGGAAAGAGGCAGGAAATATTAAGGCTACATTTAAGTTTGATTAAATGGGGAAGGGGAGAATTGCACAAAGTGTTTGCAGCAGGGGTTGGCAAACTTTTTGTAAAAGATTAGATATTTCCGGCTTTGCAGGGCATACAGCCTCTATTGTAGGTACTCACTCTGTGGTTGTAGCACAAACACAGCCACAGGCAATGTGTAAACAAATGTCTGTGGGTGTGTTCCCATAAAACTTTACTGACAAACAGGCCTAGTTTGTGACCCTCAATTTACTTTATGCTATCCTTTCTTTTTTTTTTTTTTTTTTTTTTTTTTTTTCAATATA
>NW_007726245.1:0-27925 GCF_000696425.1 Galeopterus variegatus
GTTCTCACTTATTGGTGGGAGCTAAAAATAAATAAATAAATTCAGACACACACACACACAACAGGGAGGGGAAGAAGACATAACAATTACAGTTCCTTGAAGTTTATTTGACAAGCAAACCGAAAGGACATTGTTGGATGGGACGGAGGAGAGGGAAGAGGGAGGGAGGTTTCAGTAATAGGCCACAATAATCAACCACATTGTATATCGACAAAATAAAATTTAAAAAAAAAAAAGAAAGAAATAGCAGCAAGAATGTTTGAATATTCTCTTCAAACAGCCAAAAGCACTACGCAGCAATCAAAAGGATCTTACTATTGATATAGGCACTGATCTGGCTGAATCTCAAAGGCATTATGCTGAGTGAAAGAGCCAGTCTTAAAAGGTTACATATGTAATAATTCCATTTTATGTCAGTCTCAGGAAGACAAAACTGCAGTGATGGAGAAAAGATCATGGTTGCCAGAAGTTAGGGC
Organism: Galeopterus variegatus; assembly: GCF_000696425.1. Lineage (NCBI taxonomy): Eukaryota > Metazoa > Chordata > Mammalia > Dermoptera > Cynocephalidae > Galeopterus > Galeopterus variegatus. The sequence continues at coordinate 477 of NW_007726245.1, forward strand.
TGGCGGGAGGGTGTGACTATTAAGGGATAGCATAAGGGCCTATTTGGCATGATGGGGCTGCCTGTATCCTGATTGTGGCCATGTGTTAAAATTCGTAGAACTGTGTGCTGCATCCCAGAAATCAGTTTTACTGTATGATTTTTTTTTAAGTGGCCCAACCATCATCAAGAGGATTTTGGCTCCTTTATGTCTTAGCTTCTTCTATGGCCAAGGGAGGGCAATCTCCCAACTTACTCTCTGTCTCCAGCAACAAAACAAAGAAGAGGGAGACATTGCTGCAGATGTGGATTTTTGAAAATGCCACCTTTCTAGTTTTGAGAGGAAAACAAGTTAGCAGGTAGAGGGGGAAATGATCAAGGGAAAAAAAGAGGGGACAGGAGAAGGCGGGAAAGGTGCTCTTGAATGATTTTTATGAGTTACTTTATTTTCAATACTTATTGCATGCCAGGCATTGGGCTTTAAGTGCTTTACTTCAATTTTCTCTGCTATTATTAGCCCCACTTTGCAGATGAGGGAATTAAGGCCCAGAGAGGTAAAGCAATTTGCTGAGGACCACACAGCTGGTGAATATTGGGGCTGGGATGAAATTAAAAGCCAGTGCTACTAGGAATTTAATGGTCTGGAGCTAAGTTCTCAGGGTCTGGCAAGGATGGGACTGAAGGAGGGCAGATCAAGAAGCACCCAAGAGAGCCAAGTCCCTGGCAAGGACAGCTCTGGAGTTTGTTGGCTCAGCTTAAATGGAGGTGACCCTGATGCTCCTGTATAGGGGAGGTGGGCAATAGAATATGAATGCCAGACCAAGACATGAATACGTAGGAGTACTTCTATATTATGTTCGAAAGTCTGAATTTTAACTAGTACCAACATTGACTGGCTGGTCATCTGTCCATTGGCAATATAGGTAATGTACACTCTACGTACACCTTTGGTTTGGAATTGGAGGTGGATTTAGGGACAGGTATTTTTCATACCATGTATGGCACAATGAGACATGCCCTGTCCCATGGTCTGAAGAGGTTGGACGCTAGTGCTAGTTTTGCTGCATTCTAGCCATGTGAGCTGGTGCAAACCATTCACCCTGCCTGAGTCTCAGTTTTCTCATCTATAAAAATGGGCTTTATGGAGTTAAGATAAAGTATAAGATAAAATGAAATCTTACACATGAAAGCATCTTTCAGATGGTAACATATTTCTGTTCCAGGGATGATTAGGTGAGAAGGAAACTGGCTGTGCTCCAAACCAACATAAAATTGATGTGCCCCCGAGTGCCAGGTTCATAATTTGGCATAGTTTGGGAAATGTAGTTGGCAGATACCTATGTGTGCCTTCCCAGGAGAAGAGCCCACCTAGAACACAGAGGTGGGTCAGATGGTTCCATGTTGCAAGCTCACAGCAGAGTGGACCATTGTTACATGGCTGGTGAGGCAGGCTCATGGCAGAGTGGATGGCTGTGATCATCTCTGCTTCTGCTTCCCAGTGTCCTTTTTTTCCATCTGATAACAGCACCCCTAACTGGCTTTGCAGAAACCAGCTATTCTCTACCCATACGATCATGACTAAGTCCCAGACCACCTAGAATTCCAAGGGGGTAGATTCATATGGGCTGGAGTGGTCAGAGAAAGCTTCAAGCAGACCCAGGAACTTGAGCACACCCTGAGGGGCAGATAGAATTGTGGCAGTCAGAGGGAGAAAAAGGCGTTTCAGGTGGAGGCTCAGCAAGAACAAAGGCTCAGAGGCATAAGTAGACGTGGGATTGTGAAGAGACTGAGACTAGATGGCAGAGTGCCAGCAGGAGATGGTGAGAGATAATCAACAAATCAAATCAAGCATGATCCACTAAGTGCAGACTATATGCATGGCACCAACCAACTTACTGCAAGCCTGTCCTTCCTTAGTCACTCATTTTATGATCCCACATCCATTACTCATTGTCAGAAAGTTCTTTCTTATGTCTCTCCCAAGTCCACACTGCTAAGGTAAGTTTGTTTCCCCTGGCTTTGTCTTCAGCTAAGGCAAAAGACACAGTTTAGGAAAAGCTCCAACAAGGAAAATATGCTGGTCTTAACTCCAAATTCTGTCCCAGTGGAAAGCTTTTGGCATCTAGAATGGCCCAAGTGACTGGAGCAGTCTGATCCTGCCTCCAGAGAGGGACTCTGGCTGCTTTGGGGTTCCTGGGTATTTCTTTTGTCTGTGGACTGGTAATAGGACTTGAGATTCCCCCGTTCAGCTCATATGGATGAACCCAAGGTGAGAAGGAAAGAAAAAAGGAAAGATTCATCCTGTTTGTCTTTGGAATAGAAATAATTTGCTGATGATAAATTGCATTTCAAGATGCAATATTTAAAAGAAAAAAGAAGCACTTTCTTAAAGGCTGAATACTTATTGCTGATTTAAGAAGCGGGTACTTCTGATTATATTCAAGTTGCTCAAAAGCAAGAGAGTGGGCCCAGGCATGAGAGAGCCCCAGGCTCATATCCCAACCTGGGCACTTGCGAGTTGTCGGAGCTTAGACAATTTACTGCACGTCCTTGAGCCAGATTTCTCATGTAGAATGGGGTGGGTCGGGTCAGGAGGTAGTAATACTTTCGCCATAGAGTTGTGATAGAAATGATCACATCACAGCACAGAGACCGCAGGCTGAAGACCCCCATTCCTGACATTGCTGTCATTCTCTTCTGTTGCTTCTTGATTGATTTGATTCCTCCTGGACCCCCTTGCCTGGTCCACACCTTAGACCTGTCAGAGGGGACTCCAGGGCAGAGCTCACAGCTGCTTCCCTTCCTTGGCACCTGGAGCCCATCTCCCCTGGCCTGAGAAACAGGGAACTCCTCCTGGAGGTGAGCCCACTGGTCTCGCTTTCATCCTCCTTATCAGGCCAGGGTGGTGACACCAAGAGGCCCGCGCTGTCAACTGCCCTTTCCACGGAATTTAATCAGAACTCCCAGAGCAACTCCTTGGGTCATTGCAGTTCAGGACCTGAAGACGTTCTGGCCTTACCTGCTTTGTGGTGCTTTTCCTGATATTGCAAATATTTTCAGATGCTTATTTTTATGCCAGAAGGCACTGAATATTAGACTTTTTAATTAGCGTTCCCTGTGGAGAGGTGATTGCATCTCTGGGGACCAGTTACCTCTTTTCAGTAAGGAGCCTAATAAAACAAGCTTGGGAAAATCCCCAAACTAAGTTGCTGTGGGATCCAGAGGGAAGCCTGGTTTCAGAGTGAAAGAGGGAGGCTTTTTCCTGGAAATAATGTCAATTGATCAAAACAAATATTTTCATCCAACCTCCCTTTCCAAAGGCTCCTCGGTTGGTGGATTCCCTTTGGGGGCTGTGTCAGGAATCGGAGAGGAGGGAAGGGACCAGGACTCCCTAAATCCTTTTCCTCTAAATAGCAGAAGGTAATCCTGGCTGGAAGCCATTTGTTTAAAAATTAATTTTCAAATTTATTAGTGTATTTGATCAATGAATACTTATTATGGAAATTTATTTAGTGGTAGAATAGTTAAGACATTTGCATGGTTTAAAATTCACTAAAAAGTCTTCTTCCAACCCAGTCCCCCGCTGCCTGATTTCCCTCTCCAGAGGGAAGCAACATACCTGTTTCTTCTGTCTCCTTTCAGAGACAGGCTATGCACAGAAAAATCGTACATACTATTTTCCTTGTGCCTTTTTATTTTTTTACCCACACATGTGGTAGCTAGTTAAAAATTCTGGTCTGAACTTTGGTTTTTTTTTAAAACATAATTTATCTTGAAGTTCTTTTCAAAACAATGCATAAAAGGCTTTTTTTTTTTTTATGGTTCATATTAGTCCACTGCATGGAGATATCTCAACTTTTTCAGTAATCTCCTATTGAAGGACATCTGGTTTATTGCCATTCTCCTGCTACTATAAACAACAGTGCAGTGAATAACCCTGTGTAAATGTCATTTCATACATGGGCAAATATCTGTAGAATAAGTTCCTAAAAGGAGAATTGCTGGGTGAAATGTATACACATTTGTAATTTTGAAAGATGGGGTGAAATTTTCCTGCATAGGAGTTGGATCAATTTGTATTTTTACCAAAAACATGTAAGAGTATTTTTAACATGCAAGAGTGTCTTATGGAATGTTTATTATGTTCCATGTACATTAAGTGGTTAAGAAGGTGGACCCCTTTAGTGGCTTCTCTTCGCTCTCAAAGTAAAGAGCAGCCTGCTACTTGGTCCTTACCACCTTGCATGACCCAGCTATGAGCTCCCTGCCCACATCCTCAGCCACATTGTGTCCCTCTCTCCTTGTATCTTCAAAGTCTAACACTGGCAAGTGCAAAGGTCCTGCAGGTTCATAATAGGCATGTTAGAGGAACATCAAGAAGGCCAGCATGGCTGGAACAAAGTGAGAGGAAGTGCATGATGACAGACGAATGACTCAATGACCTGTTACTAAGAAATTGGCATGTAGTGGAAAAGGTAAAATTTACAGAGGAAAAAAACCGTAATTTTGGGTCAAAAATGACAAGGGTATTCAACAAATAGCAATGGGACAAATGGATATCTATATGCAAATAATTGAACCTTGATCTATACCTTTCATCATCTACAAAAATAAAATCAAAGTGGATCATAAACCAAAATGCAAAAAATTTTAGAACTATAAAACTTCTAGAAAAAAAACATGCGAAAATCTTTGTGATCTTTTGAATTAGGCAAAAACTTCTTACAACCAAAAGTGTGATCTGTAAAAGAAAAAAATTATAAACTTCTTCAAAAGATCCTATTAAAAGAATGGAAAGACAGGTCATAGACATGGAGAAAATAATGGCAAATTATATACTGATAAATGACCTGCATCCAGAATATATAAAACATTCCCAAAATTCAACAATAAGAAAGCAAACAACTCAATTTAAAAAGGGGCAAACTATTTAAACACCTGTTTCACCAAAGAAGATGTACAGATGGTAAATAAACATATGAAAAGATGCTCAACATCACTAGTAATTGGTGAAATGCAAATTAAAACCACAATGATATACTCTTATGCATCTTTCAGAATGCCTAAACTAAAAAGCACTGACAACACCAAGCGCTGACGAGGGTGCAGAGTAACTGGAACTCTCATGCATTACGGTTGGAATAAAAAAGTGCTCCAGCCACTTTAGAAAACACTTTGGCAGTTTCTTGTAAAGTTAATATACATCTACCATATTACCCAGTAATCTCACTCCTAGAAAAATAAAAGCTATGTTTACACAACACCTGTACATGAGTGATTATAGCTGTCGTATTTGTAATTGCCAAAACTTGTAAACAGCCCAAGTGCTCCTTAGTTGGAGAGTTGTATAAAAAAAATGTGTCACACCCATGCACTGAAATACCACCCAGCAATGAAACGAAATGGACTACTGATACACACAGCAACATTGATGGATTTCAAGTGCCTTCTGCTAAGTGAAAGAAGCCAGACTCAAACGGCTACATACACACTGTATGATTCATTTGTTTGACATTCTGGAAAAGCCAAAACTATAGGGACAGAAAACAGATCAGTGGTTGCCAAACATATCTGAGATCAAAATCTGAGCTGCAAGATCTCTCTTGACAGTTTTCTAGCTTCTGTTTCTTTATCATTAAAATGGGGATAATTATACCCACTTCCTACGAGTGTTGTGAGCACTCAATGCCAAAAAATGTAAAACACGTAGAAAACTGTCAGTGCTCAGGAAATGTTTAGTTTTGTCTCCTTTCCCTTCTCTCTCTAGTACTCTCCAGGGCACCCTTATCTTTACATTCTGGGGGCACCTTGCTTGCCCTCTAGGTACCAACTGCTGCCACTGTGGAATACTGACTGTGACTTGAGTGTTGACTTCAGCTTGACCCCCACCTGGGGCTCAGACATGTTTGAAAAACATGTTTCTTCCATTTTGCACCAGAAAGCCCTGCAGCTTTAGTATTTCAAGGGCTCTGGGGTCTTGCCTATGAGAGGAGATGGTGGTGTTTGATGGCTATGGTGGTGTCTGATGACTATGGTGGTGCCCTGTGATAGCTCTGTGGAGAAGCCAGGGCTCGGCAGGAGAGGACTCCAGCCTGGCACTCGTGAAACACTTCCAGGGAACTTCCAGAAGGAAGAGCAAATGGAACCAGGATCAGGGCATTTTGAGAATTGTTTCTATTGAAAGAATTCAACATATAAATTTGGTTTCCTGAGAATTGGGCAGGGTTTATAAAATTGCCTTTGGCTTGATTATCTCCTCACAAGATTTATTTTAAAGCATTATGAAGGAAATTACAAGCACTTTAAATAAAATACCGTGCCACTTGCCTGTCAAAATTGGGCCCACCAATAGTAGATGTCACAGTGGTGTACCAGGGCCAGCTCACACTGGCTACCCTAGAGCAACCTGTTAAATATTCAGGAACTTTGCAAGCAGGTTGTTATACCATGTAGCTTGAAATTTCCCATAGTGAGAATATTCCACACGGAAGTCAGCAGATGCTATAAATCAAAGCACCCCTGTCTCCCCAAAGCCAGTTTGCCAGCACACCACTGTCTACAATGGTATTTGTGATTTTGCCTATAACTACCGTATTTGGAAATGCAGTTCCTCCCAACCCCTAATCTGCCCTATGCTTTGCCTGGGTACACACAGAGCTGTGATTTTATGGCCACGACACTGAGCCTACTGTTGGTCCATATGACAGAGTCCCAAGCATTCCTCTCCTTCCACAGCTGTGTTACTTGCAACTGCCAACTTCCCATAGTCCTTGAAGAAGACCCTGTGGGCCCATCAGGAGAGTTTCCTTGACAGCATGTATGCCCATTTACTTTGACCATGGTTATTTTTTCAGGGTTATTTAACATGCATTTATACATGTTAATACATTTTTCCTTGCAGTGAGTGAACAGAAGTTGTAATAAGTCCTTATCATCACACATAGATTCAGGTAGGGGAAAGACACATGAATAGAGAAACTACCTCATAAGAAAGTCTCTAAATTCCATCGGTAAGATTCAGCAATGCTGAGAGACCCATATTTGTCATTTCTGTGGCATGACAAGTCTGTGTTCTACAGGTATTTATTATCCCCAGTACGAGCATGACTCTGCCTGAGATCTGCATTCAAATGGTGTCTGCAGAGAATAACTTTGTGATCTTGCCAACTTACCTGGCTATTCAAGTGTCCTTCACTGCTATACTGCAGAGACCAGGAGGAGAGTGAAAGAGAGCAGTGGTTCTCAAGCTCGAGCCCACATGCCATCACCTGCAGGGCTCCTGGAAACACAGACTGCTGGGTCTCCCTCCAGACTTCCTGATGCAATAGGCATGGTGGGGACCTGAGAATGTGCATACCTAACAAGTTCCCAGGTGGAGCTGCTGGCCTGGGGATACCATGAGAATCATTGAAATAAAGAATAGAAATAATAATTGCATGATTGGTCTCGCCTATTGCTTTTGACTGACAGATTAAGAAAAAGAAAATAGTATTACTGAATACATGCAATTATGCAAGTTGTCTCCTTTTATTTAATATTTACAATACCCTCAAAGTAGTTATTATTACCTCATTTTATGGATGAGGAAAGTGAAGCTCAAAAGTTAAGTGACTTGCCCAGCATTTTACAAATGGAGAGTCTGGGAGGCAAATAAAAGTTTGTCCAACTCCAAATTTATATTTTCAAATTTCAAATTTCAATTTTATATTCTTCAACTTCGAATTTATATTGTTACACCCCATTGCCTACCAACAGTGTTTGATCATAGTAACTGCATAAGCTTAGCGGGCTCAGCTTATTCTACTTCCTAGATAATGGTTTGTCTTCTACTTTGACTGTCTTACTGTATTTTTTTCCAGGTGTTCTGTTGTGCAGACAGAGTTCACTTCACTGGTCTAGAACAAGTTATTTTGGCTCTTTGAGCCTCATTTTCTTCATGCTCCTGCTCCTCCATTCATTTCAAAATGAATCAGATGACGCGTTCTCCTCCTCCTCTTGTGTTAGCCACATTAACCAGAACTTATTCTGACCATGTGTTTGAATTGTCTTACTGGCATGTCTCCTATTGACAGCTATTATATTGAAGACTGTTATGAAAATTAAACGAGATGACATGTAAGATGCTCAGAATCAGCTGGTCCACAAGCAAATATTTATTGAGCATCTACTACGAGCCAGGCATGGAGGTAGAGCTGTGAGACAGAGAATCCCTGATCTAAAGGATCTTACATAATTATTCTTATTGCTTCTTTTCAGAGGTGGCAGGAATTATATCTCTGACAATATCACAAAACCACTGGTGCTGCTTTTTCAATAGTGCTTTGCTTTGCTTCTGTGCTATCTTGGTTTGTTTTCATTATGTAATCCGGGAGCCAGTGACTTGGCTGGGAAATCCTCTCTGTGTCTTCCCGCAAATGGATTTGCTGGTATCAGTAGTGAGACACCTTCTGGTCTCAACACCTACAGTGCTGGAGGTCGGGGTGTGGCCCACTGCTATGACTCCCAAGACAGCAACACAAGCTGGTGTTCCACATCCCAGAAACTGAATTTCCATGCTTGGCACAGCACCTGAGAACTCAGTAATTAGTAATGCACTTGTCACAATGACCTTCATGTTGCTAAATCCAATGCTTGATTCTCAGTCCCCATCTGAGCCTACCCATCAGTACCATTTGGCAGACTTAGTCCCTCCCATTCCTCAAACCCTTTTTTCACTCAGCGTCAAGGACACCACTCTCTCCTGGTTTGTAGTTTCCTCCTCACCTCTGGGGCAGTGTCCCCAACTGACCTCGTCTTCTCACTCCCGACCTGATCGCCTTCTTCATTCCATTAGAAGCAACTTCACCCTTTCGGTTGCTCAGGCCAAAAACCATGGAGCGATCCTTTACCATACTCTTTCTCTCACATTCCACATCTAATCCATTGGCAAATCTCATTGGCTCTACCTTCAAAATATATGTAGAATCTGACCACTTCTTACCACCGGTGCTGCCAGCACCTGGTCCAGGCCGCTGTGGTCTCTTGCCTGGACTGTTTTAATAGCCTCCTAACTGGTCTCACGACTTTGACCCCTGTCCCCCTCATAGTTTATTCTTGCCCATGGTGGCCAGGGTAATTCTTTTAAAGTGAGAGTCAGATCATGTCTCTCCTTTGCTCAAAGTCCTCCAGTGGCTCCTCGTCTCTCTCAGACAAAAGCCAGTGCTCCTAAAATGGCCCATAAGTTCTATGTGAGTTGGCCCATGCGACCCCCACACCATCTAAAGAGTACTGTCCCCTTCGCTCCCTCTGCTCCAACCACACCGGCCTCCTGGCTATTTTTTGACGTTGCCAAGCCCGTCCCACCCAGGGCCTTGGCACTCACCGTTCCCTCTGCCTGGCATGGTGCCCCCGATGGCTGTATGATTTGCTCCTTCACCAATTTCTTGTTCAGTCTTTGCCTGCCCACCGTATTTATAACTGCGGCCCCTGACACTCCCTGTCCTTCCCACTTTGCGTTCCTCTGTGAGCTCGTCACCAATCTGATTGTGTGAGTCTTTATTTGTTCCATTTCCCCCTGACTCCTCCACTCGAATATAAGCTCTGGGAAGGCAGGGGTTTTTATCTGTTTTGTGCACCATTCTATCTCAAGCACCCAGCACAGTGCCTGGTACACACTGAACACTTAAAAATATGTGTCAAATGATAACCACCTGACATTTTAAAGTTCTCACTGTGTGCCAAGCATTGTGTCAGTGCCTTAGTGGATTCTGTAATCCCATCCTGCAGCAACACTGTGAAGTGAGCACTATTATTATTTTACAGATCAGGAACTGGAGACTTAGGCTGAGGTACTTGTTCAAGGTCACAGAGCTAGGCAGTCATACAGGTGGCATCTGAACCCTCCTCACCTGCCTCCAGAGCCTGTGTGCCTCACCCCTTTGCTGCAGTGCATTTAGCCTCAATCAGGAGTCTCTGCCTCCAGAAGGTCTTCTTGACTCCAGCGCAGGCTGGACCAGTGACCACCCCACACCGTGGTGCTCACACAGTCTCAGTCACAGCACTCTCCTGCTGTTATAACAGCTGGTTTGTGGGTGTGCCTTTCCTTTAAGAATGTGAGTTCTGCTGGGATGGTGCCTTACCCATGTTTATTTTCCCAGCCTGGCACATAGCAGGTGCCCAGGAAATACTGGTGTAGGAGGTTGGAGCTGCTTGTGTCTTCCAGGCACCGCAGATTGATAATGGCTGCAGGAGGGCTGTGTAAGAGCCCCGTGATCAACCAGCCTGGTCTGTCTGGTACAGGGATGGGGAGTGAGCCACATGCTTGGATGTCACCTTCATCCAAGCACAGAGTAGAACCTCAGTAACTTTTTGTTGACTGGAAAGGCACAATTACTTCCTTAAGGAATTGACGTGGACCCTTCAGGCCACACAGGGAAGGGATTTTTTAATGCATCAAGGAGAGGCATTTGGAAGGGAAGAATTTTGCCAGCATGATCACGGAAGAGACTGCTATGAACTATCACTCTTTCTGGTTTAACTGTACAGAAACCCACTATAATTTGATTGTCACACTTTTGTGCCCTTGTTAAAAATTGCAAGGTTACTTTAAAAAGTTTGTGGAAAAACAGAACTAAAAGATAACGAAAATCTTTCCGTGAACTTTTTGAAGTCCCCTTATATATTGAAAGAAGACGCTTTTGCCTGCTCTGACTGACAATGCTGTAACACTTCTGGGTTCAGTATAGCAATGCTGAGTACAACGTGGGTACAGACGGACGTAAGAACTTGAACTAAGTCAAGGAAGGACTTGCTGATTTTGCTACCTCTCAGACACAAATGTTACTTCTTGTAATTCAGCTTTGTATGTAAAATCAGAGCACCTACATTTAGGGATGAGATGGATAGCTAAGATTCTGTCAATCTAAAAAAAAAACAAAACTCAGAAACAGGGTCTCCTGAACAAATGAGTTTATTTGAGAATAGCAGGGAGATTGCAAGCCCAGGACATGTGTGCTGTGTTAGATATGTGTGCATGTCTAGTAGGGTGGGGGCAAAAGAGAAGCTTTTAAAGACAAAAAGAAGAAGTCCACATAAACTGCCTTGAAACAAAGTCCACAGGTCACAGAAGCTCATTGCAGAGTCGGTGTTTGTTCGTTGGTGGAGATAGTCATTGCTAGGGATATTAGTCCGTTTCTGTTGCTTATAACAAAATACCTGGAACTGGGTAATTAGTAAGAAAACAAAATTTATGCTTACATTTTCAAAGGCTGGAAGTCCAAAGTGCAGGGAACACATCTGGTGGTAGCACCAGTGACATAGGGGTCTCACATTGCAAGATGGTGGAAGCAGAGAGAGCAGCTGACCTCTTCATTTGCTCTCCTCTTAAAGCCCTCAGAACCACGCCCCTGACCACCATTATTAATCCATTCACTATGGCATTGTGCTACAATCTAATCACCTGCCCAAGGCCAAAAACCATGGAGTGATCCTTCACAGATCCCCACCTTTCAATTACCACAATAGGATTTCTCACCCTTCCATCAGTCACAGTGGGGGCCACTTTTCTAATACATAAAACTTGGGGGGCACAATTCAAGCTTCAATGAGTTTGGGAGGGACATTCAATCCACCACACTAGGTAACTGTCTTTGTGTAGACAGCTTACCTGGAATATAGTCATGTGTCATTTAATGATGGGGATACATTCTAAGAAATGTGTTGGTAGGTGATTTTGTTGTTGTGTGAAGATCCTAGAGTGTGCATACATAAACCTAGGTGACATAACAGACTACACACCTATGCTACATGGTACAGTCATTATAATCTTATGGGACCATCATCGTATATGTGGTTCATCATCGACCAAAACGTTATGTGGCACAAGACCGTAATGTAATCTTGAGGAAGTGATTGTAATAAGTCCTGTTACAGAGTACACGAGAGGCACGTAAAACAGGTGGGACGTGTAAGAATTTCTTGTGGTAAGGCAGGTGACAGGCATGTGCACGACAGCTCCTTTTTGCATGTCCTCCTGACTCCACTTTGTTACAGTTTTGACATAAATGATTCCATTTTGGTACCAGCAACTTTCACATTTCTCCTTAGGATTAAGATTTTTCTCCAAAAAACCAGGTTTGACTGTCTTTTGATGCCAAAAGCTCCTCTAAGACACAACACTTTAGGGTTACAGTTGCTTATAAAAAACCTTTAGAAAGAGCATCAAAATAAAGCAATTGACTTTAAGACTTGATGTAGCCATGGTTAAAGATCTGATGAGAGTTCATTATAATAATGACACAATTGACATGTAAATTTGGTTATTTCTGTGGCATACAACTCTGTTCCATAATAACTGAAAGTATTTCTGGCATATCAAAGTTTTAGGGTCTCGCACAATCCTTGGAACACTCAATCAATAACATATCCACAAGCATAACTTAAAGAAGGTTTGGCGTCACTTATTATGTGACAATGCTTCCCATATAATTTAACATATCAAATAAGCCTGTTTAGTTTAACATCCCTCTTTCACAAGCTGAGAGGCACATCTGCTAAAGTTTCCGGGGCCCAATTGGAAAATTCCAAAGTTAATTAAAGGTTAATAAAGAATTAATTTAGAACTTGATTTTGGGAAGTTTGCCAAAAATGTCAAAAGGTTTAAAACACTTAATCAAAACAAGATCACAGGAAGCTGTGAAATAATAGTCATTTACTTAACCAGAGTGATAATTAAAAGATTTCAAAAGCGAGTTCAGAAAAGTAATATAGTCGTAGAAAATCCCAACTTTTTAGTAAAGAGGACTCAGTTTTCTTAAATGATCAAAAACCTGATAAAGACAACATGAAGTGCAGGAAATTATCTTGGTAAAACACGGAATCTTTGTTTTCTAGGCCAATTACCTAAAAAATAAAGAAAAAAATCTTACAATTTCCTATCAAGAGCAGACAACTATTCTAAGACACCGTTGTTTTAACAGAGAGGACCAAATTCTAATTTTGTATCAGTGTACTTCTGATACTAATGCTTAATTTTTAGGAAAAGTTTATAATTAATTTCTTTCTAGTGCTAGTCAGCCTGATCACATGTACAGTTACTTTTACGAAACTCATCTTCCACAAACCTTTTGTGATGCTCTCATCTATTCAGTTTTAGGGATATCACTCCTTTCTTCGTTCATTTTGAAAGAGCCTTTAAACTAGACAAAATTACTCTTTTCCTCAACAAAAAGCATATCTTCATGTAAGCTTCATTTACCAAAACCATCTCTCATTTTTATTGCATAAGGAGTTGTCATTATTTTAAGCTTTAATTATCATATATTAATTAGAATTTTTAACTCTCAGTAACCTTAATTTCCAGTGAAAACTAGCAAGCATTGCAAACTGTCTTATATTATCATTTATCATTTTATAATTTCTAGAAACATATACTTTCTTATAAAACAAATTTATGTTTACTAACAGACCCAAATATACTTAGTTTTTTTTTTATACGGTCTAAAAGCAAAATGTCAAAGTACATATACTTTTAACTTAGGTTCAGCAATTAATGTTTTGGTATTTTAACTTACCTTAGAAATGACCCAGACATTTCATGAGTATCTATTACTTAATTTTACCTTCAAGTTTTGAGTTACCGAAAAGATTTTTGAAACTGTGAAGAGTTAATTTATAAATGTTTATCCTTTACACATTTACCTAATTTAATCTTTCTTAACAATTATATTTTAATTTCTCATTAAAACAAGGTTAGCCATCATAAGTCATATCCCTATTAACCATTTTTACAGCATGTGCATGTCAGACAGTCATCACCAAAGCAAGAACCCTAAAGTTAAATACATGGGTATTTTGCTGGTAACTCAGAAGACACAACTGTTTTCATTAAACCAATAATATTAAGTTAGTCTTATTTACCAAAGATTTAACCAAGTCATGTGAACCTGAAAAGCATTTTGGATTAATTTCTGTATTTCTAGCAGTTTTTGGTATGTTCATTTATCTCTAAGATAATTTGAATAAGATGATTTGAATAATAAAGCCTTTTACTAGAAAAGTCAAAAAGGCCTTGAAGATTTTTCATTTGCTCAATTTTTAAATGGTCAAAAATTGTGCCTACAAAAAAGGAAGCAGATAGAGTGGGTAAAGCATATAGTTGGCAAGTTTTTGAGAAGAGGGGTTTAGCTGACAGAAGTTCCCATGAGAGAAGCAGGATCCAACAGAGAGACCAGAGAGGCCATAAAAATTATAGTCTGAGTATCAGCTTCTAATTAGAGCTCTTACAAAAATCCTTTTTAAGTATTTTAAATATCAGATTTCAGCTGGGATAAACAGCAAATATTCCTGGCGGTATCAAATTCTTTCTTTCTTTCTGAGTATATAGTTCCATTTTAGCTTAGGAGAGAAAGCCAGACAAGCAAACAAAGAAAAGTTGTTATGCTCCAAATATGCAAATAATTTAAATTAATTCTTGCAAATATTTGTCTCCTAAGCTAAAGGAATTTAATGAGAAAAGGAATTTACAGTGAGTTTAAAGAATGGATTTGGTTTCGGTAATGGGCCACAATAATCAACCACATTGTATATCGACAAAATAAAATTTAAAAAAAATAAATAAATAAATACCTAGGGGTAAAAAAAAAAATAAAGAATGGATTCTAACTTTATTTATTTATTTATTTATTTATTTTTAATTTAATCATAATTGATTATACATATTTTGGGGGTTCAACGTTGATGTATATTGATCACATCGGTATTATTAGCATATACGTTATTACAAATCATACTTTTTATGTCCCTTATCCAATCTCTCTCCATCACTCCCCGCTCACTCCCCGCTCCCATCTCTGATAACCCTAGATTTCTTCTCTCCTTCTGAAAGAGTGATGGTTACTCTGTTGATTTGTTACCTAGATGATCTGTCCAGTGCTGAGAGAGGTGTGTTCAGATCCCCCAATATTATCATAGAGCAGATGCTGCTTCTGTCACACTGGAATGGGCTTTGTGGAGAGAGACATCCTCTTCCTTTCTTTGGTCTCTTCTGGTGACTCTCCTTATGTCAATGCACTCGAGTGGCTGGTGGGCCATCTGCATGGTGGTTGTGGAGTCTAGCCACTTTTGCAACAGCCATGGCTATTGTGTGGCTGTGGTGGGCCACCCACATGGGAGTGGTGTTTCTGGCTTGCTCCTTGCCTGGTTGCAGGAGGAGGGGTCAGTCCCTGTTCCATCTGTTTTTACATTCTAAGATGTGGCAGAGCAGTTGGGTGTGAGGGGGAGAGAGGAAGGGGGAAGGAAATAGGGTGGGAGAAGGAGGAAGGAGGGGGGCATGGTTGAGGACCGTGGCACCCCCCTCATTCCTGCAGGAGAGACCAGGGGGCTTCCAGTGGTGGCTTGGTCATTGCTGGGCTAAATGCAGATGTCAGAAGGGTGTGGCCAAAGCCCTCGGTCCCTCACCGTCCAGGTTTGGGAGCCCAGAGCACTTCCTGCAGTGGCTTGGTGGTTATTGCTGGGCTGGTTGTGGGTGCTGGCGGGGGCGTGGCTGAAATGCCTTGCCCTCCCCCTTCCCTGGCTTGGGGACCCAGGGGGCTTCCAGTCCTTCTAGGTTTTATAGGTTTTCTTTGGTGAAGTGAGGCCTTTACTAGTTAATATCAAACTTTGTCTCTGGCCTGTGGTTATTTTGCTGGGTTTTTTTCAGTTCTGTGTTGGATTATTTGCTATTCCCACCACTAAACTCTGCACTGGAACTAATTTGTTGTCCTTTACTTACTTCTAAAATAAGGGAACTTCCTATGGGGACCAGCACTTGAGCCCTGTAGCTGAGCTAAATTGCTGCTTTGCTGCTGATACCCTGGGGAAAACTTTTTGTGCAGCTCAAGTTTTAATGGTTGGCTTTGTAGGTGCTTCCAGGTCTCATTAGACTGGTACTCCTGGGTTGTGTGGAAACTCTGGTCTGGCCCTGAGTCATTTCAGCAAACTGCTCCTGCTGCAGTTCTATATTCCTGACCAGTCTATACAGAGTGGTCCTGTGCTGATTGGGGGGCAGATCAGCTGTCTGTGCTGTGCCCCAGTGTTCCCCTGGCATGTCTGTCTCCCCCACTGCACATATTCCAAACACTTCCCATGGGACAGGCCATGTGCTGGTCCCTTGTGAAGACTCACCAGCCTCTGATTGGCTCATTTTTTCAGTTGTTGTGGCTCCTTGCTTCTATGTGGGTCCATGGGAACCATGTTAGTGGCTTTGCTGACCTGAGGGCCACCAAGGCCCTCTTCTCCCCTGCCACCTCCAAGCAACTTCCTATGAAGGGCACAGCTGTGGCTTTTGCCAGCTCTTGATCGGTGTACTCACCAGCTCCAGCCTTGAAGTGGGTGGGATTTGAAATGGTGGGAGCGATCCTTTCTTTCTCTCATCGTGGCTTCTCCTGCCTTCATGCACTCCGTTGGTCTCTCTTCCTCTTCTCTTGAGCTCTAGCAGCCCCAGCTTGGCAGTTGTTGTTTTTTCATAGTTGTAAATTGGTTCATTTGTGGGGGAGAGTGATGCTGGGGACTACCTATTCTGCCTCTTGACTGGAAGGTCCTGGTAGTTGAATTTAAGTCTTCTTGAGATGTTGGGCACTTTAGAGGAACTTAACTTTATTTTGATTTCTGCTTTTTTAATCTTGCTAAGGGATCCCTAAGGCAAGCCATTATACTCTTTTGTGTCTTTTTGTTTGTTTGTTTTTGCAATTAGTCACTTTTTATTTGCTTTCTGTAAAGAGTCTTTTAAAAGAGGCAATGAAAAACTTTGGAATATTTTTTAGAAGTTTTTGCATATCAGTAGGCATCCCTGGGTGGCCTAATTTGGGAGCCCTTATTTTTAAATGCACTATGTTCGTATAGAACATTCCATATATGGCTATTATAATTTTAAATTATCTTTGGTGTAATTTGTCCATCATTTTAAAACTGTGGATGAGAATGGGCCATAATGTTTGAACATGTAGCAGGCGGGAGTCCCTGTAAGGGGACTGTCATTGCATGCTTTAGAATTTGGGGACCTTATTCCATCTCTTCTTAATTTCCTGAGAGCAAAAGGAAAAACTCTATAGATATACTAGCCACAAATTGAGTGCAACCCACATGTCTGATCAGTCATTTTTCTGGGGGCTCCCAACCTTTTGATTACGTTCTTGCACACACAGGCTCATTTTCCTTTGTGCCACAATAGAGGGAAAGTCAAAACAGTGTCAACCCATGCCCATTATTAGAATGTTATTTTGCTCTTAGAAGATGTTCAGAAACAAGAAAAACCTAACTCCCCCAAATTTTAAACCAGGCATACAGATCAAACCTCAAGAGCACACACCAGAAGGACAATGTCTTTTATGCCTTTACAAAACTGTTACACTTCTCTCTGTGTAACAGAGATGCAAAAAAGAATTACTCAAAGCACCATGAATGCCATGAGAAGCCCTAAGAGACTGTACCCAAGCAACTCCTCTGTTAGAAGGAGAAAGCTGGGTACAGCCCTGATTCAAAGTTAGCTTCTGTTTTTTATTGTAAAGATAAGGAAGTTTCACAAGAAAATTCAGTTGATTCAATCATTACAAAAGGACACAAAGGCATGGGCAGAGTTACAAAAGTTATCTATGGCTAAATATAGCTTATACAATGGAAACTAATAACATCATTAAAATTAACAATGTGACATTCCAAAGTACAATTAGTGAAAAGCTAGGTTGGTCAAACTGTGATCATTATCTAGAGTATAATCACTCTTTAAATGATTTAAGCAAAAGCTGCATTCTTATGATAAAATCTAAGTATAATTATCTCTAAAGTTTCCACCAACAGATAGCTTGCCCCTAGCAAACACTTTTTCACATCTTTCCCTTCAGCAGTTCTTAAAATCTCTTAACAGGATGGGTATGACAACCACCTGTTAGCTCTAAAATCATTAAAGTATACAATCCCATAGCTAAGCAGTGATTAGAGTTGATTAGATGGGTTTTTGCCCTCTGGCTGTAGGCTGTTGCCTCCTACCCAAGGGCTTTTGCCCCATACATGTATTTACCTAAAGACCCTATTCTAAAGATCAAATGAGGATCAAGATTTCTAACCCTCCACACAAAACCAGATCCCAAATAAAGTCAGAGCTTGAACAAAACAAGGGAGCCTGAAATCTGAGAGGAGACTCACCAGGGTGAAAGGGCAACTCATGAAAGTGGGGAGTGCAAGGGACTTGGTGGGTACTGCACATGGTTCTGGGGACTACCAATCTGTTGGTGGTGAGCTCACTTGCATTCCATTTTTGACACCAGATTCTGTCAACCTAAAAAGAAATGCAGAGAGACAGCCTCTCCAGAACAAATAAGTTTATTTGAGAATAGCAGAGGGGTTATAAGCCTGGGCTATGCATGCTATAACAGATCATAGGCATATCCAGTGGGGTTGGGGCAAAGGGGAAGACAAAAAGAAGAAGTCCACATAAACTGCTTTGAAACAAAGTCCATAGGTCACAGAAGCTCATTGTGGGAGTTGGTGTTTGTTCATTTGCAGAGACAGCCACTACTAGGATAGTACTCTTGTGTACATGACTTACCTGGAATGCTGAAATCTTGAGGAAGGTCTTGTGATAAGTTCTATTACAGGGTACATGCAGGGCATGTAGGACACATGTGGTATGTGAGACATGTAGGAATTTTTTTGTGATAGGCAGGTTATTGGCATGCATGTGAGAGTTCCTTTATTCATTCTGTTCTGACTCCATTTTGTTAGAGCTTTGACATAAGTGACTCCATTTTGGTACTGACAACTTTCACAATTCCAATTAACTGAGGATTCTAATTGAATGGATTGCAGTTGATTTATTTCGCAAATAGTGGGGCCTTAAGACAACTTTATGAATGTGACCCATGTTTACTCATTCCACAAATCAGAAAGTTATACCTGTTGTAACCAATCCTGAGGTTAGTCCAAATGTTATAGCTGTTCTATTACCTTTTTAGCTGACAATTTTTCTAATAAATTGACCTCTTTTAATTCTCTTGGGAATCTTTTTTTCTATTGATATATTTGTATGGCTGCTACTTGTTGTAACAAGGTTTGCCTGAAAGATAACAACATGGATGTATGTAGCTGTGTGGCATGCTTTGCTGAGAGCAGGGAAAATTGTTTTAAGCCATTGCATTGCCTTCTTTCCTGGTTGTGATGCAAAGCACAATCTGTTCAAAGAAAGCAGTGTAGGAAGTGACTGTTCCTCAGCCTCACCAATCAATATGTCAGTACCAGGAAAACTGATTTAAGTCAGTAACCCAAATCCCACCCAGAGCCAATTCTTTCTGAACAATAGCTGTTACCAACACTTCAGGAACATTAGGTGCTCGATTCTAAGTATAAATGTTGGAGCTCAACCCAAGTCAGGCTTAATTAAGTAATTAATTAATTTTATTCTGCCTCATTAAAAAAAGGACATGAGGGGCTTTATAATTTTAAATACAGTGAAAACGAATTTAAACAGAGGGACTAGAACCTAGTTATGACAAAGTGGGAAATATTCTATCAGGAATGTGAATAGTTTGAGCATGAAATTTGATTCTGGGCTTCCTAGCACTCAAGGCAAAAATAGAAATGATAGGCCATATGAATTTCATTATCTAATTAAAAAGGAAAAGAACAAGAAATAACAGCAGCAACATTTTTTTTTTAGATGAAGCATTTTTGTTTGGAGGAGCAAACATTCACTTGGCATTATATTAGTAGAAAGTTAGATTTTATAAATCTTCATGTAAAGAACTTGGGGTAACTTGTTCAGAGATGTCTTCAATTGTGGTTGTGCAGAAGCAAAAAAGGTCTAGGTGGTCTAGGTCTCACCATGAAATCACAAAAGCATGAATCAATGATACTTCTTCTGAGGAGAGCAGTCAATTTATAGCTAAGCTCCAGCATTGATGCCTGGTCCCACGTCACATTTATTTTTAACTTAGGTTCGGGGATGGAGGTGGTTGCTCATAATGACTTGACTTCCAGAAAGATGGGTTTTAGAGACACAGGTAAAAACAAACAAGCCAGCTTGAGTAAGCCACCAGAAAACCCCTGTGCCTTCTTTTCCCACTGGTTGCTCAATACTGTATTTACCCCCCCCCCCATGTGATGCTGTCAAGAGAGAAAGTAAAATAACCAGGAGAGTCTTGGCCAAAGATGACACAAAGACTAGTACTGACCTCATGGACTGAGCAGGAGCTTCAGCTGTTGGAAATTCCCGGTGTGCACATTTTGGCATTTCCCCCTAGAGTGTGGTCTTGCTGGGATGGTAGAAAACAGCCAGGCCTGGCATTTATGGTAAGAGTGATCCCTGCCCAAAGGTGAATGTCCTGGCCCTGGGCATTTGCTCCTGAATCAGCAGACAAACTGGCCCAGTTCCAGTGTTCAACATTGTATACAAAGGCAAATTTTCTGATACCCATTTGCAGGAGGTTCACGTAGCTTACTTTCCTGCCTTCTCTCATCTGGTACTTTGACAACCAGCTGCAAACATCTGCATTGCAATTGCCTATTGAGAATGCTTAAGCACCATAGTGACCCCTATCACTCCTGTAGGCCATTTTCAGGGGAGCTTCCTGCTGGTCTGGACTGATAATCAGTGTGTCTCACAAGGGAGGGGACACAGAATTAAATGCAGACATTCCATATCCTGCTTCCAGCCTTCTTAATGAGAAAGTTTCTACTTGTGGGACAGTTCAGCAATGGATCCTTTTCAGCTGTGTGCCCTTTGGAGGGCACAGGTTCCTTCGTAGGGTGCCAAGTGGATGGCAGGGATGATGAGTGATTGTCCTTTCTCTAGGGCAGTGTGCTGTTTTGGTCAACAGAAGGACATGAATTGGCTTTGGGAGGCAGGGGGCTGGGGCTGTTTCCTCGTTGCCAATGTCAAGTCAAAGGACAGGAGGTGAGTTTTGCAACTTACACAGTGTGTTAAACTGGAATTCTGAGGCACCTCACACGGATCTGAGCATGGCAACCATGGGGTTTTCCTTGTCTGAGTGAGACAAGTGAGTCAGCTCTCGAGCTAATTTCCTTTCTCGGCTCTTGACTTTAAGTCTTAACTTTGCTCTAGAAAAAAAAACAAAAACGAAAAAAAACCACTTCTTAGAAATGGGCATCACTTAGCTGAGCCATTTACAAGGGAGCCAAATATCCATGCGGAAATTCTCTAGGCTCCACCAGAGGTCCATGGAGTAACATTAGTAAAAATATTAATCATAATGGCTATTACTCATAATCAATATTCCAGTATAATCCTATTAATAAGTTGTTGAATTCAGCTTACTCGTATTTTGTTGAAGACTTTTGCATCAATATTCTCAGGGATATTAGTCTGTAGTTTTCTTTTCTTGTAGTGCGTTTGTCTAGCTTTGCTATCAGGGTAATGCCCGCCTCATAGAATAAGTTATGAAGTGCTCCCTTCTTTTCAATTTTTTTGGAAGAAATTGATAAGAATTAGTGTTAATTATTTTTTAATTGTTTGATATAATTCATCAGTGAAGCCATCTGGTCCTAGGCTTTTCTTTGTTTGGAATTTTTTGACTACTGATTCAATCTCCTCACTATAATTATAGGTCTATGCAGATTTATTTCTTTGAGATTCAGTATTGGTAGGTTGTATGTTTACAGGAATTTGTCCATTTCATCTAGATTATCCAATTTGTTGGTGTACAATTGCTCATAGCACTCTCTTATAATCCTTTTTATTTCTGTAAAATCAGTAGTGATTATTTTACATTCTCTTTCATTCCTGATTTTAGTTATTTAAGTCTTCTCTCTCCTTCTTTCTCTCTCTTCTTTTTTCTCCTTAGTTGATCTAGCTTGTCTCTGTGAATTTGACTATTCTAGTACCTCATATAAGTGGAATTACACAATACTCATCCTTTTGTGTCTAGATTATTTAATTTAGCATAATGTTTTCAAGGCTCATCATGTGGTAGTAACACTTTTTTAAAAAAAAGTGCATTTACTTGAAACAAATATGTAGAAGAAATTAAACACTATCTAGTTATTTTTAAAGATGGTGAAACTGAGCAGAATGGTTAATTGAGTTGTTCAAGGGCACAGGCTAGTTAGAGGTAGGGTAAGGGATAGAGTTCAGGTCTTCTAATCTTTGGGGTGTTCTCTAAGCCTCCTATGGGTCTGCAAATGGGCAAAAGCAAATAAGATATTGAACAGGGTCAAAATTATTAGTCTTTGGTGATAAAGTTCACTGTAGTACCTGTACTTCCCCTAATTTTTAGGTGAGGAAGAAGAGAGGCTGGTGGTGTCCATATTCTCTAGTTTCTTGGAAGCTTCTGCTCTCTCCTCCCTACTTAAGATCCCAAAGCCTCAGGTTCCAGTCCTGGTTCTGCCATTTGTGCCCTTGAGCAAAGCACTTAATCTCCATTTCTTCACCAATAAAAATGTTGATAATAATATCTTTCTCACAGGGTTGTTGTGATCTGGCCCCCACTGGGCACTCATTAAGTGAAAGCTAAGATGATGATTATGATGCATAAAACAAACAAAAAACCACCAAAAATTCTTTCCTTTCCTGGGATAACAGCTGCTTCTCTGAGCTGTCTTGGAGCTTCATATCCTTAAGCGTTCCGCCTGTGGAATGACACACGGTAAGTTTATCGGTCTGTACAGCAGACCTTTAAATATTGTGGACCACCATCACAGCTCCCATAAGTATCCTTACATACATCAGCCATCCTCTTATACAATTTTTTTCACTTCCTCCGTAATGCCTAGTAGGTGCTTAGTAGGTTGAGCTGATGAATTAATAAATGAATGAATTATGACATAGCATCCATTTTCCTTCTGACCTTGGTAATCCTTCTTTGGACAGGCCCCAGTGTCCCAATATCCTTAAAAATGCGGTTTCCTGAATTGGACACAAGACTCCACATGAATCTGAGCCATCTGGAGACCAAGAGTTGTCACTGTCTGTTTGCAGGACACTCTGCTTCTGTTCAGGCATCTACGAGTTGTACTCATTTTCTTGGCAGATGCGCCCTTTCCACTGTTGACTCATACTGGGCTTATGATCAGCAAAAACACCCAATGATATTTTTAAATGTTTATTACCATTTTCCCCACTTGATTATAAAAGGAAAGGATTTCGGAAAGATAATGAAATGTAAAAATAAAAAAACCCAACCATTAACATATCTAGTGTTCAGCCCTGCCTTCTGGTGTATTTGTATGTGTATAACTTTAAAAAAAATTCAGATAATATATTTCATGTCATAACATGTTCTTTAAAACCTCGTTTCATGGGGCCGGCCCGGTGGCACACTGGATAGTGCGCCGCTTGGGAATCGCGGCGTCGCTCCCGCCTGAGGGTTCGGATCCCACATACAGACCGGTTCCCGCTCACTGGCTGAGCGAGGCGCGGGAGCGGCACCGAGGGTTGCGATCCCATTGCCGGTCCCCGGTCCGGTACGGGGGCAACACTGAGGGTTGCGATCCGTTGCCGGACAAGGAAAAAGACAAAAAAGACAAAAAAAAAAAAACCTCGTTTCATAATGAGGTTCTATAAAATCATAAGGGAATATAAAATTTACCCATTTAGTGTGTATTTTACCTTAATATTCTGTTGTGTAATTTATTTAACTATTTTGCTGTTGTTGGACTTTTCAGCTGTTTGGTACATACCACCTTTTTAAATCTCTGAACCTAAATTGTACTTCACAATTTATCCACCATTATTATACTATCTCCCAACATTCAACTTATTTTTCGTTGGTTTTACTTGATTCCTTCATTCTTATCAAAATTTCCATAAACCCCATTTTCTTCACTTAATATATTAGACATTCATCTCAGGTTTGAGTCAATATAAGCAGGTGTTATAATTTCACTTGGGTCTTTACTAAAAATACTGAATAAGACAGGACCATGGGCAGAACTCCCCATTAGAACTTTCTCTTGGTTGATATTAACCACTTAAGGGAAAGGAAACTTACATTTTTTTACTATTACAGTCTTTGCACTTTAGAAATTGACATTAATAGAGGTTATATCACATAAATTCAAGTCTGGCTGTAACCAAAGCCCACTTTAATCGTATGTTATATTTAGCTTTATAGTTAGTCTTAATAAGTCTTGACATCTTTTTCTTCTTGATGTCTTTTTCTTTTTCTTCTTTGTGATTATCTTGGCCAGAAGTCAGCAAACTCTGGTCCACAGGGCAAATTTGGCCCACTGCCTGTTTTGGTAAATAAAATTTTATTACAGCACAGCCATGCCTTTTTTTAATGTACTGTCTATGGTTGTGTTTTTGTTATGAAAGCAGAACTCAGTGGTTAGGACAAAGACTGTAGGGCCTGTAACTCTAAAGTATTTACTATTTGGCCCTTTATAGAAAAAGTTTCCCAACCCCTAGGTCTTGGTTATTCTAGGTCCTTTGTATATGTATGTTTTTAAAATCCTGCTGTAGGGCCGGCCTGGTGGAGCACTATCCAGGGTTCGGATCCCGCCCGAGGGTTCGGATCCCACATACAGACCGGTTCCCGCTCACTGGCTGAGCGAGGTGCGGGAGCAACACCGAGGGTTGCAATCCCGTTGCCGGTCCCCGGTCCGGTACGGGGGCAACACTGAGGGTTGCGATCCGTTGCCGGACATGGAAAAAAAGACAAAAAAAAAAAAAAAATCCTGCTGTGATTTTAATTGAGATATCATTCCATCTTTAGATCAACGCCTGGTTACAATATTGCATCTTTCAGTACACAAATATGATGTCTCTCTCAATTATTTATGCCTTTTAAAATTTGTCTCAGCAATGTTTTATGGTTTTAATGTAGCCCTTGTGCATCTTTTAATAGATTTATTGAGGTATCTGATGTTTTTTGATATTATAAATGATATTTTTAAACTTTTATTTTGAAATAATTTCAGACAAAGAAATATTACAAAATTAGTACAAATAATTCTTTTTAAAATTTATTTTTATTAAATCTTACCATTATTATTAAATCAAAAAGGACACATCAAATTTAACTTAAAGAAAAAAATCAGGAATTGTCTGCAAGAACAACGGAGCAAACTAACTCCTGAAAAAGTGTTTTGCATCTTGCTGATCGCATTCCTTGCAAGGGTTGGAGAAAAATAAAAATGCCATTTAGCTCAAGAAGTTATAAGCTATCTGCAAATCAACTCATTTTAGGAGTAGAAGAATCCTTGGTTTATTTCTTAATATCAAAATGTATGCAGGTTTCTCTTTTGAATGTTTTGTAAATTTAAAGAGGCAATTGTACAAAGTCTCCTATTTTCTATACAGGATATGTTTCAGCCAACTCTCAATAGAGGGACAACTAGTAAAATACCATCTCCATGGACAAGGAGCATCGTAATATTCTGTTTCATCGATTTATATATCTCTTCATATGTTTGTTTTTTCATCAGTTTCTATAGTAGTCACAGTTTCTTCCACATCTCCCATTATCATATTTAAGTGTTGATCATAAGTATGTAATCTGCCTCAAAGCTCCTGGTCATTTCTCATTTTCACATAAATTGACTCATCCAGGCTGAGCCTGATGCGATCCAGGGGCTCCTTTATGGTGTTGGCAGCTTGTTGCTGGTCCATGTCGTCTGCCATGTTTCAAACCTGCCTAAACTTATTTTTTAATGAAACATAATTGACTATACATATTTATGGGGTACTGAGTTGACTATCAGTATCTGTGTATAAAATGTGATGATCAAATCAATATTATTAGCATGTTCATTATTATAAATCATAATCATTCCTTGTGTCCCTTACCTGATTTCTCCCTAACCCCTCTCCCCCTCCCCCTGCTACAAAGATTTCTGTATTCTTCACCCAGTTTCCCTAAATGTTAACATTTTATCACATTTGTTTTTACCATTCTCTCTCTCTCTCTCTCAAACACATACACACAAACACACATATACATATTATTGGTAAGTAGTATTTTTAAAATCTTATTTTTCAAATGTTGCTAAAATATAAAAATAAAATTGATATTTTATATTGGCCTTGTAGTTAGAGACTTTGCTAAGTTTACTTGTTAATTCTAGTATTGAATTCTTTAGTTTTTCTGCATGTTGAAGGGAAAAACAGACGAGACCCAGACTAACAGTTCGCCAGAGAAGTTCCGCTTTATTCAAGGACTGCACGTACATTTATAGGGAGCTGCGTTCCGGGGTTGGATAGGGGGGGGATGGGGCGGTAGCTGATTGGACGGGGCTGGGCAGGAGGTGAGCCTTGACTTGTGACTGGCTGAGGTTTGGCGCAGGTGGGCTTGGGTGTTGGCGCCGACGGGCTTGTCTACTGCGGAGAAGAACCCGGAAGGGCGCCATATTGCTAGGGAATGCTTTCCCTTTCCCCTTCCGCTTGAATGCCCATGGTATCCTTACATTCAAGTGCCTACGGTATCCTTACATTCCTCCCTTTTTCCTCTGTTGTGGGAATGGGTTGCCATGATATTTGAGCTACTTCCTGCTGGACGGGGGCATAGTAGGGGAAGAGGAATTGGGGGGAGATTGGGGATTTTGTAACAGGACCCAAAAGAGGGTAGAGAATAAGATAATTTCAAAGGGGGAGAGCTCTAGAAAGGTTCCCTGAAGCCACAGGTCAGTGATTTGTTGAGTCCAGTGTGTAGGAGGCTGTAGGGGAGAGCATCCAGGCGTCTGCTGCCAAAGCTTCCAGGAACAAGGACCATCGATGAGGCAGGTCCATTTTAACAGCGGGTTAGCTGATCTGGTGAAGAGCGGGCAGGATCCTCGGAGGCCAGGAGCTGGTAGTTCCTAAGTAAAAGCTGGTTAAAAATTTGGTTAGAAATTCTTCTGAGTTGAGTTTGAATGAATTTTATAATGCAGGGAAGAAAAAGACAGGCTATAAATATAACAGTGAGGGGTCCCAATATTGGCCATATGCAGGTGAGAAGTGAGCCTTGGAAAAAAGAGGGGAAAGGATCAGGGTGGTTGGCTTGAGGTCTGAGGCTAAGTTGGTGAGTTTGACAATATCGGTTTCTATTAGTCCTGATTCATTGATATAATAGCAACATTCTTCCCAGAGGAAGATACAAGTGCGGCCCTTTTCTGCCGTGAGGAGGTCTAATGTGCGGCGGTTTTGTAAGGTAACTTTAGCTAGGGAGGTGATTTGTCTTTGTAAGGCAGATAGAGATTCAGCTGTGGAGGTGAGGGCCTTTTGTAGTTTGTTATTAGCATCTTGTACCGCCCATAAAGTATGTCCCAAGGCCCCGCCCTACAGGCCGGTTGCAACAATTGATGTTGTTAAGGACATTTCCACTAGGACTGGGAGAAAGGTGGCTTGACACTGTCTTGGGGGTGGATGGAAAAGGTGGAAAAGCTCTGCGTGGGAATATAAAGTTAGTTGGGGAACGACAGTGACTAGGTAGCAAGGGACGGAGGTATTAGGAAAGATAAAGGTGGAAAGGGTTCCGTTGCACCAAGAAAAGGTGCCTGGTGGGGACGTTGTGTGGCTTGTGATGGTGG
>NW_007726245.1:28185-28391 GCF_000696425.1 Galeopterus variegatus
CCCAACCAGCCGAAAGATTTGGTTGATATATTGTGGCACCTTCGGATCATGAATCCGACACGACCAGTATGGACACCCCCCATAAGTTTCTGGCCACCAGTGACAATAATCTCTGGTTTGATCAAAAAGAAAACATAGATATGGGTATGAGGCTTGAGGGATTAGTTTACTCCCTGTGAGTGGGATGATAACGAGACTTTGGCATC
>NW_007726245.1:29059-30035 GCF_000696425.1 Galeopterus variegatus
GTGGTTTTACCTTGTTTACCTTGTTTTCCTGTAAGAGTTTCTCGCACCGTGAACCGCCAAACGTACGGGGATTTAGAGGCACCTACTAGGCACAGTAAGAGAAACAGGATAACGTTAACGGGAGTGGTCATTGTTCCTGTAATGGAGGGAGACTTAGGAGTCAAGCTAAACGGAGTTTGAGGGGGTTAAAGGGATTAGGAGTGCAGGCAAATGTTTCAGTTTCTTGAAAGGGTGTGTCTTGAACTTGCAGAGTATGCGTAGGTTCTGCGGAATCCACTGGTGAAGCCGGGAAGCAGGGTTTTAACCTAGAAATGTGGATCCATGGAGTTACTTGGTTGTTTGGTAGGGAAAGCTTGGCAGCTGTGGGAGTGCAAAGAATGACTGGGCAAGGGCCTTCCCACTTAGGAGTTAAAGGACCTTGTGGCTCAGGGGAGGTGTAAAATACTAAATCCCCAGGGTGTACTGTGGTGGTGTTTGGGGAGGAGGTAGGATTAGGCAATAGCCAATCCTGGTGTTTCCAGAGTTCAGCTCGAAGATGGGAGAGTAATGGGATAGCTAGATTGGAGGTATGGTTTCTTGTTTAGGGATGATTCCTGGAGGTAAAGGTGACCTTCCATACATAATCTCAAAAGGGGAGAGGCTTGAAGGTTTCTTTGGGAGGACCCTGAGTCTGAACATGGCTAGGGGTAAAAGGCGGGTCCAGTCAAGGTGAAGTTCCAGAGATAGTTTAGTAAGGATGTCTTTTAGAGCCCTGTTGGCACGTTTAACTTTTCCTGAGGCCTGGGGCCAGTAAGGACAGTGTAGATGCCAAGGGAGGGAGAGAGCTCAAGATAAATTTTGTATTATTTGGGCCGGCCCGGTGGCGCACTGAAGAGTGCGCCACTTGGGAGTGTGGCGGTGCTCCCGCCAAGGGTTCGGATCCCATGTGGAGACCGGTTCC
Organism: Galeopterus variegatus; assembly: GCF_000696425.1. Lineage (NCBI taxonomy): Eukaryota > Metazoa > Chordata > Mammalia > Dermoptera > Cynocephalidae > Galeopterus > Galeopterus variegatus. Next base: position 30,000 of record NW_007726245.1, read on the forward strand.
CGCTCACTGGCTGAGTGCGGTGCGGGTGCAACACCG
>NW_007726245.1:30045-30792 GCF_000696425.1 Galeopterus variegatus
CCGAGGGTTGCAATCCCGTTGCCGGTCCCCGATACGGGCGCGACACCGAGGGTTGCGATCCCGTTACCGGTCAGTAAAAAAGACAAAAAGGAAAAAAAATTTTGTATTATTTGAGCAGTGAACTCTGGGCCGTTGTCCGTTGGTATGGAAGAGGGCATTCCAAACCTTGGGATAATTTGGGAGAGGAGTATGGAAGCCACAGTGGTGGCTTTCTTGTTAGTGGTGGGGAAGGCCTCTATCCACCTGGAAAAGGTATCTACCATCACTAGGAGATATTGCTGACGTTTAACAGGAGGCATGTGGGTGAAATCGATCTGCCAGTCTGTGGCAGGGATATTACCCCTACCTTAATGTGAGGGATACAGTTTGGCTTTTAAGGGAGTGTTAGGGTTGGTAGGTTGGCAGATGGAGCAATCGTGAGAGATTTTTTTGTAAGAGAGTTTTATCGGCTGGGGTTAGAGGAAAGAAGGTTTGGGGGAAGAGCGTTAAACTTCGAGGGTTTGAATGGAATAGATCACGAAGAAGATGAAAAAGAGAAGATTTATTATCTGGTGTTGGAGCAGGGTTGTCTGTGGCATCTGGTAGGAGAGGATGGAGTGCTGCATCTGGGGTGTCACGGGCCTCTGTGGCGACCAATCGCACCGTTTCTTCTGCTAAGCGGTTACCTTGAGTTATGGGAGAGCTGTCCTTTTGATGTGCTTTGCAATGGGAGACCCCTAACTGTTTGGGTAGCCAAGAGGCTTCAAG
>NW_007726245.1:30802-64460 GCF_000696425.1 Galeopterus variegatus
AGTCGTGGAAGCTGGGATCTGTGACAGAAGAGTATAGGGATTGGGTGTTAAAGGATGAATGGGAATAACAGCAGCATTAACCAAACAGAGATCTTGAACCAGTTGGTAAGACCCGCTTGGTTTTTTTACTGCCAGGATGGGGGTGTTGAATGGTGAGTGAGTGTGGGAAAGGTAACCCTTTTTGAGAAGATCTTCGACAATGGGTTGGAGTCCACGAAGTGCTGTGGTGCTGAGTGAGTACTGAGATTGATTTATATACTTGGAGGGATCTTTTAGTTTTATCGTAATAGGAACACAATGTGCAGAGGAGGGTGTAGTGGTGTCCCACACAACAGGGTTTACAGGATGTAATACAGAGGGTATGTTTTCTGATCGCTTTCGGGGAGGAATGCTAATAGGAAAGGGGTTGTAGGAGACGGGGGAAATATGGAAATGGAGACATGTAGCTGAGTGAGAATGTCTCGACCCAATAAGGGAATGGGACATTGAGGCATGACCAGAAATGAATGGGAAAAAGGAGAAGGAACGCCCTCAATATGGCAAGTTAGTGGAGGCGTTCTGCGGGGTATATATGTTTTCCTCCTACCCCGACTATAGGAGAAATGTTAAGTGTGGTTGGGCCCCGAAACTCCTTTAAGACCGAGAAAGTGGCTCCTGTGTCCAGGAGGAAGGAGACGGGTCGGCCATCTATGACAATAGTTACCCTGGGCTCACTTTTTGTGATGGTCATGGTTGAGAAGGAGCCAGGGCCCCGTCAGTCTTCTTCCTCTTCAGCCAGTCCCACCAGAGGTGCTTGAGGTGCCCGGGATGGCTGGGGCTTGTTAGGCCAGTCACCCCTTCGGGTGAGTGGACAGTCGGAGCCCCAATGCCCCATTTCTTGGCCCCTAGGACATGGCTTGGTGGGCTTTCTGGGTGATGGGCAATTCCTTGACCAATGACCTTCCTTGCCACATTTAAAACAGGCACGAGGGGGAGCTTTGGCGGCGGAGGGCCTGGAAGGGCACTTAGAAGGCTGAGTAATTACTTTGGCCAGCATTTGGAGGTTGGCCAGATCAGCCTTTTGTTTGTGCCATTCCTTTTCCCGTTCTCATTCCTCCTCCCTATTATGAAAGACCTTGAAGGCTACTGATAAAATTTCAGTCTGGGGAGTAGCAGGGCCCTGTTCCAGTTTTTTTAGTTTGGCCTTGATGTCGGGGTAGGATTGAGCCAAAAAGTATGTCATAAGGACGTGACGACCGTCTTCTGAGGTGGGATCTAGGTTGGTGTATTGTTGGAGAGGCTGAGTTAGGCAATTAAGGAACTCGGATGGGGTTTCTTCCTTTTTTTGGATAACATCCTGGACTTTTTGGAAATTAACAACTCTGCGAGTGGCCTTTTTAAGACCGGCCAGGAGGCAAGAACTAAAGTGATCTCTGGCCTGAATTCCCTGTGGCGTGTTATAATCCCAATGTGGATCCTGTTAGGGGACTGCCTGGGGGCCAATGGGGCAGGCAGGGTTTGTGAGGTGGATTTCATCTGCATGACCCCGAGCTGCGCCCCAGACACGGTCGCGTACTTCGGGAAGGAGGGTGTTGGCCAGGAGCATATAGATGTCGTGATGTGTGAGACTGTATGCCTGAAGGACCCATTGGAATTCTTTAATGTAAGTAGAGAGGTCGGTGGTGAAGGACCCCAATTTTCTTTCTAGCTGGGCAAGATCGGCTAATGAAAAGGGAACGTGTACCCTAACAAACCTCTCAGCACCAGCCACTTCGTGGAGAGGAGCCATGGTAGAGGAAGGGAGGAGTCCCTGGGAATGAGTTACAGGGGGACTGAAGGAGGGCACCAGGGCAGGTGAAATAGGAGTCAGCCGGGAACAAGATGGCGGTAAGGTGGGGCTAGAAAATGGCTGGACAAAAGATGGCGGCGGAGGAAAAGAAGATGGTGGCAGAGCTACTTGTGGGGGTTGAGGGACGGGAAATGGTGGCGAATCGGGGCTGGAAGAAACAGGGGAGGAAGAGGCAGGAGGGAGAACAGGCTGACTAGGTGGCCCCTCACCCTGTGGCAGTTGCCCTGGAGACCAGGGCTGTTTGCCGGCCAGCCGGAGGCAGATGGAACGGAGTTAACTGAGAGGGTTGGGATGCAGAGGGAGTTACAGGAGAAGGAGACCTGAAAGGGGGGGTTTCGTCTGCAGGGTCAAAATTATCAGAAGTAGGGGGTAGTGGAGGTCGTGGATGTAGCGGGGTAGAGGATGAAGGGGGTTTGGAAGCAAGGAGACCCTGGAAAGGAGAGCAGGTGAGACAGAGAGAGGGATTTTGGGCAAGCAGGCGGAAAGCCTCCACATATGCAATCTCTTTCCACTTTCTCAGGTGCTGGCAGTAGTTAAGAAGGTTCCGGAGAATGTCGGGATCGAGTGTGCCCTCAGGGGGCCACTTATTTTGGTTACCTAGGGGATAATAAGGCCAATCTTGTGTGCAAAATTTAGTGAGGAGTTTGGGTTTAATGGCAGGCTTGAGGGATAGGGTGGTAAGGTTGTTTAAGAGACATTGTAAGGGCCGGCCCGGTGGCGCACTGGATAAGTGCGCCGCTTGGGAAGCGCGGCGGTGCTCCCGCCCAAGGGTTCGGATCCCACATACAGACCGGTTCCCGCTCACTGGCTGAGCGTGGCGCGGGAGCAACACCGAGGGTTGCAATCCCGTTGCCAGGGAGGAGGCGGAAGCTCCCATTCCGAAGAGGATTAGAGAGAGAGAGAAGGTTTAAAAGGAGGATAGAATGAGCCCTCCAGCCGGATGAGAAGGACGGAACTCAGAGGATGTCCCCAATGAGTTGTGCCATTCCCAGGAGGTGGGTTCAAGGATGAACCCAGGACGGAAGGGGGTGTAGGTCATCACCTAGACCCTCGCTTCCCAGAGGCAACTGTGCCTGGAGCCGGAGGGACCTAGCGCGCTAGGGTTTACTGGACGGTGGGGGTCCTGGACCCGGTAGGAGGAAGGTTAAAAGGAATGAGAGAAAGAGAGAGGAATGGGGGCTTAGCCTCCAGGGCCCGAGGGAATATGATTAGGGTGAAGATCTAAATAATCCACAAGCCTGACAAAAGGAAAAGGGGGCTTACCTAATGGATGAGCCGGTGGTGGGTGAAGGAAGCCAGAGCCAGAGAAAATAGACGGGGGTGGACCGTCAGTCCTGGGGGTCGCGGAGGAGTCTGAGGAGGTCCGAGGAAGGAGTCCCCTGGCGCAGGATGAACTTCTTCCTGGGTTTCGGCACCAAATGAAGGGAAAAACAGACAAGACCCAGACTAACAGTTTGCCAGAGAAGTTCCGCTTTATTCAAGGACTGTGCATACATTTATAGGAAGTTGCATTCCGGGTTTGGATAGGGGGTGGACGGGGCGGTAGCTGATTGGATGGGGCAGTAGCTGATTGGACGGAGCTGGGCAGGAGGTGAGCCTTGACTTGTGACTGGCTGAGGTTTGGCGTGGGTGGGCTTGGGTGTTGGCACTGACGGGCTTGTCTACTGCGGAGAAGAACCCAGAAGGGCGCCATATTGCTAGGGAATGCTTTCCCTTTCCCCCTCCGCTTGAATGCCCACAGTATCCTTACATTTGAGTGCCTACAGTATCCTTACATTATCCTTACACATGTCATCTGCAAAAAATGACAGCTTTCTGGCTTCCTTTCTAATCTTCTTTTGTTTCTTTTTCTTGACTTGTTGCCCTGGCTAGGACCTCCAGTGAAGTGTTGAACAGAAGTGGTAATGGTAGACATTTCTGTCTTGTTATCAAACTCAGAAGAAAAGTGTTCAATATTCTACCACTAAATTGGATGTTAGCAATAAGTATTTTGCTGGTATCATAATAAATGACTGCTACATTCAGCAATATGGTTCATCTCAAAGATGTAACAATGAGCTAAGAAATCCAGAAACAAAAGAGTACATTCTATATGGTTCCATTTATTAAAAGTTCAAAGACAGCAAAACTAATCAGAATAGTGGTTTCTGAAGCAGGAGATTGACAAGGAAGGGAGATGAAGGAGCCTTCTGGGGAGGTGGAAACGTATTATATCTTGATCTGAATGGTGGGTACAGACATATATATGTGTAAAAATTCACTGAGCAGTATACATACGAAGAATGCACTTTAATAAACAAATTTAAAGTTGTGCTTGAATGGAAAACTCAAAATTCTGTGTGTTTTACATAGGACAAGTGTTTCCATCAGCAAGCAGCAGCAGCCATTTGTCAGCTGGCCCATACTCCTTTGGCTTATTTCTGAGGCTCTTGTGAGAGGTTTTGTTAAACGTCCTTTCTGAGATTCAGCTGCACTACATTCATGGTAGTTCTTCTCCAACTTTTTTTTTGCCTTATTGTCCACACCTAACCACCCTTGAAAATTATTATTTCTTCTAATTTTTAAAATACCTCTACCAGCCAAGGAGATTTGGTGGGATTTATTTTCAGTAGTTTCTGTTAGTAAAATTGCAGGCATTTGGGCTATGCTTTTGAAAACTCCTCTGGAAATCCTGATAACTTCCAGGGGTGCCTGCCCACATAGCTTGAGAATGACTGGTCCATGGTGTCTCCCGAGGTAATAATCCTTTAAAAAAAAAAAGATGATTTGCAAATGACTTGTTCTTGGTGAATTTGCATTGGTCCCTAGAGGTCAAGGTACTTATAGATCATCTACGCAATGATCAGTCTAGAACTTTTCCAGGGTTGGGCATTAAGCTCCCTGTTGGTGAGAATTCCCACCTGCTCTAATGACATCATAAACTCTAGTAAAACCCCATCTGGACTCTAATGTACATTGGTCAGTTGCCTTTTTAGCATGAACCAGTTTCAATTTGGCTACCTGCTATTTGTAACTGAAAACATCCTAACTGATATAGAAAGGAAACTAACCCTGAGCAATTATCATGTGGCAAGCATTTCAGAGCCACTGACATTTAAATCTGAAATCAACCAAATGAAGTAGACTCTGCTCTGCCATCTAATAGATGAGAAAATTGAGGTTTTGAGAGAGCAAATGCCCTGCCCTAGCTGGGGGAGTCAGAATTTGAATTCACATCCCAGTCTTACTTGAGTGCTCACATTCTTTCCATGGTTTGTTGTCTCTCTCTTCACCACCATGCCCAAGTGTGTTCTACACTTTTGATTTTAGGACATTCTCTTTGATGGAGACTGGCATGAAACAGATGATTTCTTCTAATCATGCCTGTCCTATAGTAGCATAGCATTTCCAGAGCTATTTTCCAGGCCACTTTAACATTGCTGTAGGTGTTTATAGTAAGCCATGAAAATAAAATTGTTTAATGGCCAAGTGATTTGGGAAATACTACCCCATCTTATAGTCACAGACGCATTCGTACTTTAAAGGCTAACTTTAAAGGCTCTGATAAATCCTACACTAAATAAGCTGCTTAATTTCACCTAACCAAGTGTTATTCACACTTATTGGTCACAAAACTTTGTTTTAGAGGAACATTTATTACAATTTTGGTGACAAGGTAAGTGTTCATTGGAACAGAGTTTGGGAATGCTGATGTAATGGACTAAACCCTAGGCTTAGTATCAGAGACTGCATTGTGTAGCCCTTTCCAAGTCTTTATCTAAGCTTTGGTGCATCAAAGTAACCTGCCTTACAAGGTGTTATTAGAATTCAAATAAGATGCAAGATCCTTGATAGCTGACATCTGTTGTATGCTTGTTCTGTGCCGGGCATTGCTCAAAAACTATACATATTAATGTATTTAATTTTCACTACAACCCTATGTGGCGGGTTCTGTCATTATACTCGGGGAAATAATGCTCCTGAGGGTCTCACAGTCTATAAGTGGAAAAGCCAGATTTTAACCCCAAATAGCCTGGGCCTAAAGCCTTAACCACCTCCCCATCCTGCCTTTCAGTTCTTTGTGCTCTGACAGTGACCAGGAGGCCCTTTGACAGCCCTTAGCATATTTCTCAAGCTTCTGCCCTTTCTGCATTTCAGCCTTATGCTTCAACCTTGGCCACATTAGCCTAAAATGACAAACTCTGAACTCTTACAGTGTGCTGGAGAAGCTGCTGGAAATTCACATGCACACTATGGGCACGACTTCCAGACAGCACGTTCTCACCACAGTCTGTGGATGAAGCGGGGGAAGAGGAAGCCTCCAGCATGGTGAACAAACTTGGCTCACTGCCACGGGAGTCATGCAGTGTCCAGCAGAGAATCCTCTAGATCCTGTGTTTGCTTCTTGCTCTGGAAAGGCTCTCAGCCTTTCAAGAACCGATGCCCACCTCACAGCACTCTGTTCCCTCCTTCCTTCCCTCTCTCTCATCCTTTCTTCCTTCTTTCCTTCCGCAATTCTTTTTTTATTTTGGGGGGTGGCTGGTCGGTACAGGGATCTAAGCCCTTGACCTTGGTATTATAATACTGGGCTCTAACCAACTGAGCTAACTGGCCAGCCCCTAAAATTTTTTTTTAATAGACAAAATTTATGCAGGCTAAAAAAAAAAAATCAAACAGTGTTAGTGTGCACAATAAAAATTAAGTCTCACACGTAACCTTGATTCTCTTCCATTCCTAGTTTCCCTTCCTAGAGCCAATCCCTGTGCTAGTTTTTTGTATTTCTTCCTGAGATATTTAAATGCGTAAAAGCTTATATGGATGTATCACTCCTCTACTGCTTTTTCATCAATGATACAGTACTAATACACCTTGCTTTTTAAACTTAAAAATTTACCTTGGAGGCTCTTGAATTCTTACTTGAATTCGAATAGTACCTTATAAGGTAGGTTACTGTGATACACCAAAGCTTAGATAAACAGACTTCGAAAGGGCTGCACAATGCAGTCTCTGATACCAAGCCTGGGTTTAGTCCATTACATCAGCATTCCCCAGACTCTGTAAAGACCTGCTTTGTTCTTGGTAACAGCTGCAGGGGACTCCATCGACGTATTTAATGGAATCTATCTCCTGCAGACTCTTCTGGCCACATCACAACATCCAGCTTAGTTGGTCTTGCCCATAGGGGCCTGCACAGGTACCTACATACACACCTGCACATACACCTACCTCAATGTGGAGGGAGGCAGCTTTCACCTGCACTGTATGAAGAAAACCAGCAGGTTTGATGGGAATGACTGAACCCAAGTACTGGGAGGAGGATGATATCTGTTTTTCTATATGTTAATCGACTCTTGGTGTGACAGAGTCTACGGACAGCCTCTTCTCTTGGCCTGGAAAGCTGGGCTCAGCATTTTAACACACCCTGGAAATGGCCAACCTCACCACATATTAAGAAGAAACAGCTGCTTTACCAACACTTTGGTGGAGAGACGGGGAAGAGGTTTTCCATTACACACCACGTGGCCAGACTTCATAAGGGTCTCCTTACCTGCTCTCCTCGGCCTCCCGCACCTCCTTTCCTGGCTCATCTTCCTCTCGGTTCTCTCCTTCCCTTTCCCTCCGAGAACAGTTTTGCGCCCTCGCTTCTTCTCTTTGCATCCTCTCACCCACTAACAAGTGTCCTCTCCAGATCACCTGCATCAGAATCACCCATCAGGTTTGTTGACAATGCGGTTTCCTGGATCCCACCAGGACTTGAAAGAACTAGAAACTGAGTGAGGAAGGAACTGGAATTGGTGTTGCCAGCAAGACCCCAGGGGATTCATACGTGCACTAAAGTTTGAGGACCAGATGTGGAAGGTTGTCTTTGGCACCATCAGGTGGATTTGGGTATTTGGAGCCGGGTTGATGGGGCCAAGTGGTATTAAGCGTGATGACCTGAGGTGAGAAAGCTACCACCTCGGGATGCTTTGTTCAGAAAGGGACCAGGGTGTGGCTGCACTAATGCTGAGTCTGATCTCTGGAATAAAGGAGGAGATTGTCCCAGTCTGCTTTCACAGGCAGACCCTGCTCAGAGGCCAGCCTTATTTTCCCTTTAAAAAATTGAGGTAGAATTTACATGTAGTAATGTGCACAAAGTCAAACTGTGCAGCTTGATAGGTTTTTACGTAATTACACACCTGTGGAACCAGCACTTGAATCAAGGTACAAAGTATAGGCCACCTTGGGCCCGTCCTTAGTACTGCCCTGCCCAGAGGTAACCACCACTCTGACCTCTATCACCACAGATTAATTTTACCTGTTTTTGAACTTTACATAAATGGAGCCATATATGGGATGTACTCTTTTGTATTTGGCCTCTTTTGCTCAATATTATGTCTCTTAGGTCCATATATGTTTTCATACATGGTGGAGAGTCCGTCTTTTCCTTCGCTGTATACCAGGGGTCAGCAAACGGTCTCTGCAAAGGGTTGGACAGTAAATAATTCTGGCTCTGCAGGCCGTACAGTCTCTGTCGCCACACTCAACTCTGTGGTTGCAGCTTGAATGCAGAGTCAGACCACACACACACACACACACACACACACACACACACACAATAGGCTACAGGTTGGCCCATGGGTCATAGTTCACTGACACCTGCTGTATAATATTTCCTTCTATGAATATATCACATGTGTTTAATTATCCATTCTCCTTTTAAGGGCATTTGGGTTGTTGCCGCTCTTGGATGCAATGATTAGGGCTGGTGTGTGTTGGGTGAAGAACTTGTGCACTGGTTCTGTGGAGTGAGGGAGTCTGTTGCTAGCTCATAAGGTGGGCACGTGATTAGCGTTGGTAAGTACTGCCAAACCGTTTTCCATAGTGGCTGTACCAATTCACACCACAGCAGTAAAGTCGCTTCACTTCCTCAGGAACACTTGGTATTAGCAGTTTTTTAAAGTGATAGCCATTTGGGTAGGTGTGTAGTGATATCTTATTGTGGGTTTTAATTTGCATTTTCCTGGTGACTGATAATGTTGAACACCTTTTCAAATGCTCGTTGCCACTTGGATATTCTCTTTTGTGACATAAAAATTTCTTACTATTTATAAAAAAATTGAATTGTCTTTTTATGTTGATTTATAGAAGTTTGATATATGTTTTAAATACAAATACTTTATTAGCTATAAATATGGCAAACAACTTCTTTTGGTTTGTGGCTTGCCTTTTTACTTTCTTAATAATGTGTTTTGATGAACAGAAGTTTTTAATTTTAATGAGACCTAACTTATCAATCTCTTCTTTTATGATTAGTGTTTTTTGTGGTTCTGTTTAAGGAATCTTTGTCTACCCCAAGATCATGAAGATATTCTCCTATGTTTTCTTCTAGAAGCTTTATTGTTTTACCTTTCACATCTACGGATATGATCTGTCTTAAATTAATTTTTGTGTTTGATATGAAGTAGGGGTCAAAGTTCATTATATTATATTTGGAAATCCAGCTGTTCCAGCACCATTTAGTGAAAATACCATCTTTTCCACTCTGAGTTGTTGTGATAAGAGGCCTGCATTTAAAGTTGAGCTCTGGTCTTTAAAAGGAATCTGGACACTTGCTGTGTATTCAAAGCTGGGGAGGGTCTTTAGACTATGGCCCAGCAAGAAGAGATGAAGGGAAAGGGGTCTAGATCCTCTGGGTTAGAACAGTATGGTGTTATCAACTCTAAGGTGGAGGGGCATCTACAGAATGGAGGTTGGTTCTTTCCATCTGTGAAATTTGCCTCCTTGGTATTACTTATGAGGATGTTTCACCAGGCCAAGAGCTGTTTTTCAGCTCTTGCCGGAAAAACTGGAGATTTCCAAGAAACTACCATTGGAAAAAAGAACCCAGCTTTGCATTTTAAAATATTTTAATTATTTTTCATATTGCCCAGCCCAAATTTTTGCTTCCGGAGAAAAATAAGCTCTAAACCACAAAATACTAAATAAGCCAGTGCTAGCAGCAGCAGTAACTGGGGAAAGTCCTTTATATTTTGAGAACAAAAACTGTTTATTCCTGTCAGTGAAAGAGAAAGTCTCTGGGCCCGGGTTCTGCAGACATGAGACTGTGGATTAATATTTTCCAGACAGATGACTACTGTCCAGTGCTTTCCTGGACTGCTCCCAGGGCCTTCTTTCTTGCTACATGAACCTCAGCAGCCACTCTGCCATCTGCAAGGAGCAAGAAAGCCACTTTTTTGCAATATGCACTGATAATCTGAGGATGGGGTAGAGGGTGTTTGTTATTTTTCACCATCGCCGGAGTAGGAGCAAAGTGTTTGGGGTTTGGACTTGGCAGGTGGACACTGAGCCAGAGAGTGGGTGTTGGGGTGAGGGCCCTGGCCCTCGAGTTGATGCTGGAAGAATATTTCATTCCTTGACTTATGGTTTATTCCTGAGTACCTAGAGTCTGCAGGGCTGCTGCACCTGCAGATAAGGCACCTTTGGATCAGTGGACTTCACCAACCCAGGATTATCCTTGGGGTCCACTCCTGTTGGAGGCAATAGTGCTTGAAATTAACAAATAATTTCCTCTCTGCTATATTCATCGATGTATTCATTCAAAAAATATTTATCGAGGCAAAAAATATTTGCTAGGCACTAGGTGTACATCAATGAGCAAAACAGACAAAAAGTCCTGCTCCTATGGGACTTTCATTCTAGTGGGGAGAAACAGACAATGAACAAATAAATAAGTAAACGATGTAGGATGTGAAGTTAAGCTCTGAGGGGGATGCACAGAGAAGGGGAAGGGGGATCAAATGGGCTGGGGGAGGGGCTGTAATTTTAAATAGGTGTGGCAGGCTGGCCTCAGGTGGACGTATGAACAAAGACTGGAAGGAGGGCAGGAAGTGAGGCGTGGGCTATCTGGAGGAAAAGTTCTCCATGAGAGGGACAGCTCTGCAGAGGTCTCAAGGCTTTGGCTCACCCCAAGATTAGGCAAATTCAAAATCCAAAGCTTCGAGGAGTGGAGAAGCTCCTTTCTTCCTTCCTTCCTTCTGTGTACATGAATTGAGTGCCTGTCATATACCAACACTCTCACTGAAAAACAAAGATCAGAGATTTCTTCAGGCCTCTCAAAACACAATTTGGACATCTTCAGGAATGCCCCCAATATGACAGGACAGATGGGAATTTAGTGATGGATTAAGTCTCAATATTAGAACTTCATAGATGCCCCTGGAATGAAATTAAATTGTAATGTGTTCACTCCAACTATTTTATTTCATCTCAACTGACCCCTGTCTTCTGAGGTCTTTGATGGGCATTTTAATTAAATCATGAAGAGCCCTTTGTCTCCTCAAAAAGGGGATTGAAACCTCTCCATCCCTCTGCCTCTCTACTGCTCTGATTGCTAAGGAATATGCCTTGTTCTCAGCAGGGTGTTGGGGTGGCAGAACCTAGTTCTGGACATAGCCTTCACCCCAAATCCCACTCCTAGGTTCAGGAGGAATCTTCCCAGTAGAGATAGTGGCAGCCACTCATGGACCGAGGAGTTGCTGGATCCCGGATACTTGATGAACATTGTTGAAAGCAATCTGCCCCCCAAATCCTGTGTGTCTGTGTGTCCTCTCCGCTCTGGCCCATTGTAACACTTCAGCTTTATGGCTTCCTTAACATGATGGGCTAGAGAAGTCTGTTGCTATGCTCTGAATGCTCTTGCCTGGGGCTTAGTCATCCACTCATTCATTCATGCATTTATTCATTCTCTAGCCATTAATTCATTTCCATTTTCACATCCCATAGGCCTTTCAACCTTAATGTCTCCAAAGGAGAGCTCCTGATCTTATTCCACCCCAAAATCAGCTTCTCCACCTGTCCTCCCCATCTCGGTAAGGGGCATGCCCCTCAATCACAGCAGCCAGAAACCTGCAATTCACCCCTGATATCTCTGCTCCTTCGTCCTCTGTGTCCATCCATCAGCAAGTCTCGATTCCATCTACAAAAGTTTCAGTCCCACCCTCTGCCTCTCACTACCTGTGTGACCTTGGGTAAACTGGTTAACCTCTCTGTGCCCTTCCCCACAGAAACATGGAGATGATAATATCACTGTCTCAGAGGACTGTTTTCAGGAAATAGGAGTTAATACATATAAAGGACAGTATCCAGCACATAGTAAGGACTAAATATGTGTTAGCCAAGAGAGATAATGATATTGGTTGTAATCTTATCCTTTATCCAGATGGGAGTCTGTGGTAATTCACAATATCATTATATTTTTAATGAACATGTTTTAATTTGAGTGCATGAAATATTACATTAAGAATATAATAAAGGAAAAAAAATAATTTTAACAAGAAAGGATACAGTAAAAGAATGACATGGCAAAGTGTTCACATATATTATTTATTAAGCAAAAACGAAAAGCATGTTACAAAACAGTATATACGGAGTGACCTCATTTTTATAAAAAAATTTGTGTGTGTGTATACGAATAGAAGAACCAGACAAAAATGTTAATAGTGTAACTATCCTTAAGGTGGTAGGATTACACAGAGCTTCAATCATCTTTTTTAAAATCTGTTTTTCTATAATAAATTATATATAACATGATTTTTAAAAGGTAACCAAAATAAAAGTAGGCAATTGCTGTACTTTGAAATACTGTTCATACTGTAGGTGTCTCCTTGGCATAGCCTCCAAGACCTTGTGATCTGGTCCTTTCTATGATCGAGTCATTTCTCCCCTCTCTCGCCCAGCAACCCGTGCATGCACGTGCGTACTCCTCTTCAGCAATATCAATCTACTTAGAATTTCCCAACCCTAACCTGCCTTTTCAGGCCTCCGTGCCTTTTCATGTGCTGTTCCCTTTGCCCAGAACTCCCTTCCTTCCTTCCTTTGGCAGCCCAGTGGATATGTTCTTCAAAGCCCTGCTCGATGACCCACAAAAACCAAAACTGACAAGTTGTCCATCAGAATTTAACATTTTGTTTGCAAGAAACACTTTTAAGACATTGAAAAGACTGGGAGAAAATATTTGCAAACCATCTATGTGACAAAGGATTCGTTCCCAGGCTAGATAAAGAATCCATAAAACTCAACGGTAAGAAAACAAACAACGAATTTAAAGCATGAGTGAAAGACTTGAACAGACACTTCACCAAAGATATACAAACAGCAAAGGAGCACATGAAAAGATGCTCAACATTATTACCATTATTACCATTATTATCATTAACATTATCATCATTAGTCGTTAAGGAAGTGCAAAACCACCATGAGATACCACTATCCCCCTATTAGAATGGCCAAAATCCTGACAATACCAAGCCCTGGCTAGTATGTGGGACAGCGGGAACTCTCAGACATTGCTGGCAGAAATGTGATATGGTACAGACGTCCTGGAAAACACTTACCGATAACCAACAATTTCAATCCTAAGCATTTTTTTTCCTTTTTGTCTTTTTTCGTGACCGGCAACGGGATCGCAACCCTCGGTGTCGCGCCCGCACCACGCTCAACCAGTGAGCAGACCGGTCTCTATATGGGATCCGAACCTTCGGCGGGAGTGCCACCACGCTCACAAGCGCCGCACTCTACCGAGTGCGCCACCGGGCCGGCCCTCAATCCTAAGCATTTAACCTAGATAAACAAAACACGTTCAAATAAAAACCTGTACATGAATGTTTATAGCAGCTCTACTCCTCATTGTCAAAAATAGAAACCACCCACATGCCCTTCGGTGGGTGAATGAATTGTGATTCATCCGTGCAGTGGATGGAGTGAGTTGTCTCTAGCAGGAAAGCAGAATGAACCATCAGTACCCAACAACAGGGTGACTCTCGAGGGCATTACGCTGGGTGAAAGAAGTTAGTCTCAAATGTTACATGCTGTGTATTCCGTTTATATGACAGTCTAGAAAAGGCAAAACCGTAAGGACAGAGAATATACCAGTGGTTGCCAGGGGTTAGGGTTGGGGATAGGGTACAAAGGGGCAGCGTGAGAGAGTTTTAGGGGTGGTGGAACTGAGTATCGTGGTGGTTACTTGGATCTACACACAAGTTAAAACTCATAGAACTGTCCACCCAAAGAAAAAAGGTCAGTGTTAATTAAAAAACCAAACCAAACCCTGTTGAGGTGTTACCTTCCCTGAGAATGAATTCACCAACAAGCTATAAAATTGTTTGCTAAAGTCATTGTAAGGCTATGAAAGTTGATTGTCTTTCCAGTAAGAATTTTGGCAAAGCTCTGCGCTCTGTCCGAACCCAGCAAATTCTGTGTCAGGGTACTTTCCTGGGTCTACCTTATCATGGTCTAAGCTCCTCTTCTTCCTCAATCACAGTAAAGCTTTCACTTCTATTTTTATCCTGAAATAAAGACTTCCTCAATAAAGCAATATTTCCTGTGTTATGCTCTGTTAGGGAGCCACAGAAGTGTCAGCCCCTCACACAGATTGCTTCAGAGAATGAGTTTATTGCAGAACACGCTGGGCAATAAGGAAGCTGCACTGAGCGGTCAGGAGTTCCACAGCCTGGGGAGGGTTTGCAACCCTGAAGGCAGTTCCGCCTGAGTTTTCTCCGCACTGCTTGGAGGGGGCGCTGTGGGCTGGAGCTCAGCCACCCGGCTCCTGCTCCTGCTGCAGCAATCCCCCTGCACCCCCACCTCACGGCTTCTTCTGCCCCGTGGCGCCCATCCTCCACCTTCTCTCTGGGGGTCTTTTGGACATCCACTCTGCTATCAACCGCTGCTCCTCTGTCTCCAGTTCCAACCCCTGGCAGAGGGTCAACCAGGCCATCTTCAAGGTCACTGGCTGCCCCAGGGTGACGTGTCCACCCTCGTCCAAGCGACTGGAGAGGTCACATGAAACATAACAGGGAAACTGAGGCCCAGGAAACTCCTCAGAAGTGGGCTGCACCAGGTCGGATGTGCTGACGTTTCTAGCAGGAGTCCCTCCAGAAAGGAGCTAAGTATTAAAGACAGAACGAGGGCCTGGAACCGAGCTGCGATTACAAAGCTGCCTGTGTTTCTGTGCGTTTTCTCGACTACTCTCAACCCACTGCGTGCTTCAGTTTCTGCTTCTGGTAAAACTGAGCACATATTCCTCCCTTTTCTTTTGTTAAGCCAGGTCCATGAGATCATCTGGCAACTTAAACAGCAGCCCTGTGAGGTATGCCCTATGTTACACACGAGGAAATCGAGTCACACAGATGAGGCGAGAATCTCCCCAAAGCGGGCATGGCTCTAAAGGCATCCCTGGCCTCTCTTAGTGGTGGGTGATGACTTCAGCCTGTGTTCTCCATAAATGCTCAGTGCCACCTGGAGGACAGGCAGGCCACAAGTGAGAAACCACACCCACCACCACCCCAGTCGTGGCAATTTTTTATAATCCTACCCTCTCTCCCTCCTTATCTTCAAACTGCCCCAATTAACAAATTATTTGGTGACATGGAAACTATCCACAGAGAGCTAACCTTATATTGGTCTGGAACAGGGGCAGTAAATACAGTTCACTGGCCGTCATTGTGGCTATTTTTCCTACTGAGCCTTAAAATACAGACCTTAAAATCTTGCTGCTCTGAGTAGCCATTACTTGTCTGTGAAGGTTGGCATAACAGATAAAACCCGTTTTTCACCTTTGTCTTGGAATCTGGATGATCCTTCTGTGAACTTTGCCTGGGACCTGCAGCTGGGCTTGAACCAGCACTACTCAGATGCTCAATCTCCCCCCTTGCAGTCAAGGGTTGAAATAGGAGGCTCAGGTCTTCCGGACAGCAACAGCGATGCTTGGGGCTGTAAAGGGTTAGGAGGAAATCCTCTCCTGAGGCGTGCAATAATCCTCCCAAGATCGTTCTGCGACTCCCACCCTCCAGTGACCAGCTGCCACCCCTGCTGCAGCTTCCGCCATGCATAAACCTCTTGCCTGGCTTTCCGTCCCCCGCCCCCTGCCCCACTGTCCTTCCCCCTGCTTAAACTCTTTTCCAGCAGTTAAAGTCATGGAGTAACATTTATGCACACATTGGATGGACTTCTGAGAAGACAGACTGGAAAAAGGAAATTCCCTTCCACTGAGTATCTGCCATGTGCCGCACCCTGTGTAGGCAGCTTGGGTCCATTCATTCTCAGAATCATTTCATAAGCTGGGGTTTGTTATTTGCCTTTTACAGAAGGCGAAACTGAAACTAAGGGATTACAGAGTTTGTCCTATCCAGAAAGGGGCCCCCTCCAGAGACTTCTATGGGCTTCAGGGAGGCCAGACCACCTGAATGCTTTGGAACCAACCAGGACTAAGGCCGATTGGGCATCTGGAACCACACTCAGGGGCAGGCTGCAGATTGCTGTGTCTCCACCTGATGCAGGCCCCAGGGTCAGCAGCCTCTCCCATAGGAATCAGAGCTCAGGGACTGGCCCACTTCCACATGTCTATCCATCCATCCATCGGCTTGCCACTCATTCATACATCGGAGGTCCACTGACCACGTCACACTCACTAGGAAGCTATAATAAAAAAGATAGCCAATATATGACAAGCATTGTCGAGGGCGCAGAGTAAGTGGAACCCTCACACTCTCCTGGTGGGAATGTAAAATGATGCATCTGCTTTGGAAAACAGTCTGGTAGTTTCTCAAAAAAGTTGAGTATGTTTCCCTATGACCCAGCAATTCCATTCCTAGGTGTATACCCAAGACAATTGAAAACATATGTTCACAGAAAAACTTGTACTCCAATGTTCATAGCAGCATTATTCATAATAGCTGGAAAGTAGAAACAAACCAAATGCCCATCAAATAGATGAATGGATAATTAAATGGATACATCCATACAATGGAATATTATTTGGCCATAAAAAAGAATGAAGTACTGATACATGCCTCTATGTGGATGAACCTTGAAAACATTAAGTGAAATAAGCTAGACATAAAAAGCCACACATTGTATGGTTCCATTTACATAAAATGTTCAGAATAGGCAAATCCATAGAGACAAAAAGCAGATTAGTGTTTTCCAGAAGCAGGAAGGAGGAAGAAAAGGGAGTGGCTACTGAAAGGTATGGGGTTCCTACTCGAGGTGGTAAAATGTTCTGGGACTAGACAGTGGCGAGGGTTACACAACATTGTGAATATACTAAAAACCACTGAATTGTACTTTGTAAAGAGAGAATTTTGTGATATGTGAATTTTATCTTAATAAAACAAAATCCATTGAGCACCTACTCTGTGCCAGGCATGGCACTGGTGCTGCAGAGATGCGTGAGACGTGGCCTTGACTTTGAAAATCTTGTGTCTAGTGAAAGATACAGATGAGTGAGGCCAGGATTAAAACACTGGGGTTGGTGTTGAGCAGAGGGGAGCCCATGGGACTTTGGAAATGTGGGGATGGAGGGTCAGGGGGAGCTCTAGAAATGACAATACCACAAAGTGGAGCAGAGCAGGAGGGGATTAGAGTTAGTCAGGGGAAGGGTGGGGCAGGGAGCTGTCAAGAAGGACATGCCAGGCAGAGTAAACAGCATGTGCAAAGGCATGGCTTGCTGGGGAGCTCCTGGAGGTTGGGGGGAGCCCTGAGGTGGGGGCCAGGATGAGACAGGTAAGATGCAGGTGTTGGATGCTGAAGTCCAAGTTTCGCTCCTGCAGCATGGGCACCTCCCTTGTAAGCTCAGCAGCCATGGGCAAGAGGACACAAAGCATCCCCTTCTGTTGGGGACTGTCAGCCTCCTCTGAGATGTTCTGATTTATAATCACAGTGAACAGCTTGCTCCCCTGCCCCACCTCCACTCCCACCTGGCTTCTTGGGGCCCCCCAGGAATTCCTGGGAACTGCTGCATCGGCCAGTCCTTCCTCCAGACCCTTGCCAGGGTCACAGATCATTTCCCTTATTTTCCTGCCTCTTTTCCAGGAGTGGTCTCTGCCCTTAAAGAGGCCTTCTACAGGAATGTGATCTCGGGTGAGAGAGGGCTGCCTTGCCCCATAGCCCTGCGTCCTCATTAAGCTCCTCATGGATGCTTTTGAAATCCAATGGACCTAAATGGTGGTTCTGCATCTTCACTAGCTGTGCAACCTTGGGAAAAGTCTTTAACCTCTCTAAGCCTCAGTTTCATCATCTGTACAATGGGGTTGACACAGCTTACCTCACAGGGTGGTGGTGGGGACCAAATGAGATAACACATGGACAGTGCCTGGTAATCGGTCAGCTGGGCATTGTTTGATGAGCTCCAGCACGTGCCGGGCACTGGGAGAAATGCAGTAGACAAAGCAGGCGAGCTTCCTGCTCGGATAAAGCCACACTCTGGTGAAATAGGAGCCTGCTTGAGCTTAACTGCAGAGCAGGCACTGCAGCACGTGATCTCATGTAATCCTCACCAAGGCACAGGAGGTAGGGACTATTATCACATCCCCATTTTACAGATGACAAAATTGGAACCAAGAGCACCCTCTTCAAGGTCCACAATGATTTTAGATGGCAGGCCTGAGACTTGTCCCCGGGAATGCCTGACGGTGGCTCCTGCTCTTACCTCGGCCCCTCGGCCTCCCAGCCAGGCTGCTGGTGGGGTTCCCCTCTCTCCCTTCCTCTCATTCTTCTTTCACCCCTGCAAGCCGGACCCCACCTCTCGTTCAAGTGTCAGCAACTCTGCTCTTGCCAGCCTCCCTGGTGTTTTGATGTTCTCCATCCCCCACCTTCCTTGCCTCCATTCGGTATCCAAAGAACCTGCGTCTGGCCCCAAATGCACCACCTCAAACAGGCTCTAGGACTCACCTTCTATCGTGGCTTTTCCAGTGGAGAGGTAAAGAGAACACCAGCTTGTCTGCCATTGCTCACCACTGATCCCGGGGCCTGGCTTGCCGGATTCACTGATGCTGCCCAGAAAACGTGTGCAAAATGGACGTGGGACAGGCGGGAACCTTGGGTGTCTGTCCTCTCTCTGCCTCCTGTAATTAAATGTGCATTCTAGGCCTCTTTCCTTTGGGACAGGTGATCCACAGGCACAGTCATGTGTCTGAGATGATATTTTCAAAAAGTAAATATTTACTTTTCCCCTGGTTATAAAATGACCATATGTCCACATAGAAAACACAGAGAAGTGTGAAGAAACAAATAACTAGTGACCATAATTCCACCATGCTTAAATATTTTCGTATTTTTTTTCTCACGGTTTTTTTCTATGCCTTTATTTTACATGGTGGGAATCATTTTGCATTATAATCTAATATTTTAAAATTGATATCATAAACATTTTTTCCTTACCATAAAAAATTATTAATATACTTAATTTTTTTTTTTTTGACTACATAATGGTTCACCATAAAGATGGACCAGCATGCTTTTCTCTAACGCTGATCATTTAGGTTGTTTTTGACACTTCCAAGCAGTGATACACTGGATATCTTTGTGCACAAAGTGGCCAGACTCTGGAGGTGCAGTTGCCAGTTTTCGCTGCATTCTGCTTTTTGGTGGACACTCTGGCCAGGCAGGGGGCTCCCCAACAGCATCAGAGACAGGACATGTGTGAGGTGGGGGGACTGAGAGCTGGAAAGGCTTCAGAGGAAAAGGAGGCCCAGAGGGCTCATGTGGCATAACCACTAAGGGAAGGAAATGAGAGCGTGTGCTTAGCTGGTGGGGAGGCATGTGGAACTTCTTGGATCAACATCCAACATCCTAGAGGTGAAGCTGGGGAGAAAGCGACCAAACATTTCTCTTCCTCCATCTGGCCTGAACCTAACCCACCTGCAAAAGCAAAGCAGGGAGGCCTGCTCCACCCACAGCAGGCCTTGGGGAATTCACCAGCCCTGGAGCAGCCTCCATCAGTGATGCTCGGGAATTGCTGGGTAAATAGTTCAGCGCCTTGCCCTGAGGTGGGATCGTTCCTAGGCCTGTGTTCTGCAACATTTCTCATGGCCCCTGGCAGGAAGCTCCAGTGCCCATTGTGAAGCTGGCTTACAGTGCACCCTCGATGGCTGCCTGCCCTTCCCCGTCTCACTTCCCCATTCCCTACTGATGAACTTGCACCTCCCAGATACACCGTGTGCACTGAATCTGTGCTCCTTGAACTATTACACCCAGGACTAGCCTGGGAGTCACTCTATTTATTACTCTTCAACTGAGAATGGCAGGCACCCAGCAAGTACTGTGGAAGGACAGGAAAGGGAAGATGTTCCGAGAAATGAAGACAAATCAGGCCCTTAATGACAATTACTGCTGGGACTTCACTGCTAGCTGGTGAGCTGCCAGCTAGACAGTCATCACCCGCTCTGCTGACCATGCTGGTAAAGTGCCAACCCACTCCAGCCAGCACGAGTCATGCTGTAGGGACTCAGTAAGCAAAGGTCATCCATCTCCTGGTCCACTCTGGACCTGTCCATCCCAGGGTGACCACCTGGCATTTCCAGCAAAAATCCCCCTGCTTCAGCCATTTCCAAGTCACTCAAGGGGGTACAAACCCAGGGACACCTCAGTTTCTGAGCAGCCTGAATTTATGTGACCCATGCTCTACAGTGATCAGTTGATGAATGATGCGAGGCTCAGGGGCTGGGGACTGTCTGGAGACCTAAAGCATTAGGCTATCAGAATTGGGAGGACCCATGGAGAGCCTCCTCCTGGCACCTTCCCTTGATAGTTGAGTGGAGGGAAGCCTAGACGGGACATGTGACTTGCCACCATCACACATACACAAATGTAGAGAGAGAGCCAAGCTCATGTGTCATCTTGAATACTTTCAAGTTCCACCTTTATAATTTTTGTCATACTTGTATACACCTACGCTATTATTTGCTTAAATATTTTTCCTTAAATTGACTCTTTTTTAACCTAAATAAATATGTTTCTAAAATAAATGTTTATCATTTTCCACACGTGGAAAACCAGTCAATTGTCACAGACAGTAATCACATGAAGAAATACTTCAACTATTAAAATAAAAAATATTATTCCAAGTACCACCCCAAATCCCCTCTGGATCGCCTTTGGTGTGAAGGATATTGACATTAATGAAATAGAAATAAAACACATGTATTTCACAGGGCCAAAGCCTATAGCATAGAAGGACCACAGTCCTATGTTTAGAAGGACTGAAGTCCTTAGTTTAAGCCAAAGCCCAACTCTTTAGGAAAACACACAGAAATGTTAAGAATAAAAAAGACCAGGAAACTTTCACAGGACTAAAGCCTTTGATGTAGATAAGAGAATTGAAGCACAGCAAAAGGTGATTGCTCTGGGGGCAGTTGCCCTTGGTGCAACTAAACCTAAATGATGGGAGAGTATGTGAGCTAAAATCTTCAAGGATATTCTGCAAGTTAGTGCTTGGGAGATGTTCCATCTCACCCTAAACTGTTTCTGTGAGTTTCTTGGGGAGTTAAGCACTGCTATGGTGATTATCTCATTGTTTCTTTTTGTATGTCACATAGCTTAGTTTTATGACTCCTTTTGAGGGTAAATGACTTGAACTATTTTAAGTTACACCTGCTTTAATGAAGATTGTCATGTAGCCAGTTTGTTTATGTTTTCACTATGATTGATTAACCACCTGGGTTTCTTCTGTAACTTTCTTGTCTGTACAATAAAAACTGCAGGAAAACCTGACTCAGGGCTGTGCCTGGGCTCTCCTCTCTTTAAGGAGTTTTCCCTGGGTGCAGCCCCTTTGGGCTTTTCATTGCTCTGAATACATGGGCTCTGAGTAATCTTTTGCATCTGTCACTCTGTGAGAGGTGACACTTACATATGTTGACCACACTTTGAGAAACCTGTCTTTTGACCAAAGAGAGGCCCAGGTTCACCCAGATACAAACTTTACATTTAGCATCATTAGTAAGAACATCTACTAAGCACCTACTGTATGCAGAGTGCTGAGGTTATAAGACATTCAAAGAGGAAAGGAGATATCTAAAGAGCCACATCACCATCCAAAAGGGGAGGTGGCAGCAGGGGTTACCACTGTAGTGCAGATGACAAGGACACCAGAAGACTGATGTGGCAGCCAAAGAAAGTTTGGGAAGGAGGAGGGGGAGGCCATAGATGAATGCAAGGGGGTTTGGGGGCCTTCTGGACTTGAAGAAAGGGGAGCCAAGACAGTGGTCAGTGGTCCAACATGAATTGCTGTGAGACTTGGGAATGAGCTACTCTTGGGCCTCAGTTTCCCCATCTGCTAGGAAAGAAACTCATATCTATTGAGTGCTTGGCACTTTGTAAACATGATCTCATTTTGTCCTCAGGAAAACCCTACAAAGAAGCTCTTACTGGTTCCATTTTGCAGTTTGGAAAAACTGAGACTGGGAAGCTCAGTTATGGGATTTGACCTAGTTCAGGGTTTAGGGAATTTGGCCAAGTTCACCTGGCTGGACAGGATTGGAACACAGTCCAGTCTGTCCTCTCAGCCCTACCTGTTCAGTGTGGTGAAGATAAGCCTGATTGTTGCAGGCCTTGCAGAAATGCCATCCCTGGGCAACTAGCCATTCCAGAGCTCACCTGCTGTGGCCTGGTGGCCTGGCCCAGCTTATACAGGGAGGCTCCTCCAAAATCCTCCTGGCCACTCCGAGGGCACATGGCCAACCTCCCTGCAAGCCCTGTGGCTCACTATGACAAGCACATACTGCCACCTGCTACTTGCTCAACTCCCATTTGGGACAGCAGGTGCCAGGGGTGATGAGCTGGAGCTTTCTGCACAAGAGGGAAAAACTCCCTGAGGCCTGAGAGACGAGGATCTCCACTTGGGAAAACAGACATTAACAATCTCATTTAGCAGTGGTGGAGGTTGAGGCCTTTCCCCTGGCCTGAGATGCCCTCCTCTGTCCCCTCACCCTGCCCAAATCCTTTCCTCCGTCCAGTGCCCCTCTTGCCTGAAGGATTTCGACCTTTGAGCTCCTCCTGCCTCTGGAGCCCAGTGCCCTCAGCCTCCGAGTGGCACAGCCGAGCACTTCACGTAGACCACTGGAGTCACAGCAGTGCCCCTGAGGGGAGGCCTGGGGATGGCGCTCCAGCTGTGCAGCTGGAAGGACGCGGCTCTGAACCTGTGGCTGTCTTCTTTCTTCTGTGGGTCCTTGATCCAGTAAAATACCTCTCTGAGCCTCAGTGCCCCATCTACAAAATGGGGACTATGGCACTTACCTTGCAGGTTGTCCTGAGTGCTGTGCACATAGTAAGTGCACAAATCCTCCATGCTATCAGTGTTTGAGCACTACTGTGTACACAGAATACAGGGATAAGTGAGAAACAAAGTCCTCCTGTCTGTGGAGCTCTGAATACAGTGAAGACTATCCTTCCTTCCTGTTATTGTTATATGTATCCTGAGCGTGAGGACAAGGGCTGTGTCTTTGAGAACACCCCTTTGCCCACCACTTTGCTGAGTCCTGCCTGAAAACACACAGCATAGGAAGAACCCGGTCTTTGGAGCCTGACTTTTCTGGGTTCAAGTCCCAGCTCTGCCCCTTACTCTGAGTGACTCGAGCAAGCACTTCACCTCTCTGAGCTGCAGATACCACCTCTGTAAATTGGGGATAATAGGAGCTCCCTCAAAAGGCTAGCGAGAGGATTGCATGAGTGCTTCTGTGACACAGGGGTATGTGGCAGGGACTCAGTCTGCCTGAACTTCTCTTGTCCTTCCACGGGGCCACATACTGGCTTTGCATTGCACAGAGCTGCTGGATGTTGGCACCGAGGGAAGAATCTTCAACCCCAGATAATCCTCAGCTCTCACCTCAGCCTCAGGTTCCCATTCCCTTCCTGTTACGTCTTCCCCCTACCCCTGGGGTGTGCTCACGTGCAGCCCATAGTGGGTACACAACACAAGGTGGGGAGTCAACTGAGGTCCAGTGAGGACATTTGGTCTCAGATGCGGGTCAAGCCTCAGCTTGCCACTTATGAACTGAGTGAATTGTGCTGGCTGCCCAAACTTTCTGTATCTCAGTTCTCTTATCTGTAACATCAGGATGCTCTTAGTACCTTCCACATAGCATTGTTGGAAGATTGAAATAATGCATGAAAGGCCCAGGGCCTGGCTGTGGTTACCGAGCAAGTGCTAGATACATAGTAGCCGTAGTTATTCTTAACAAAGAGAGCTGTTATTACAGGAGGATGGGGAAGAAAAGATGCCACAAGGGCAGTGGGGTGTGGTGCAGGAGTGTGGGCCTTATAGCCAGGCTTCCTTGGGGTGGTGACCTGGCTCTGCCCTGCAAAGGGAGTTCAAGGGTTTAGAGGGGTTGGGGAGGGAAACTACAACCTGTGAGTAGGGACTGCAGGGTTTTAGCCCCACCTGCCTGCCAGTGTAATCTTGGATAAGTCATTTATCTCTGCTGAGCCTTAATTTTCCCATCTATAAAATGGGGCTAGAAATAATACTCACCTCACAGGACTGTTGTATGGGTTAAAGGGTTAATGCCTGTAAGTGCCTTACTCGGTAAGTGTTAGCTCTGCTCACTGTTTTTGTAGAAAGGGCTTAAAAGTTGCTAACTCCTGAAAGCCAGTGGGAGCAGAACCATTTTCACAACCTGGAGTGGGGACAGATCAACTTTATTCTATGGAAAATGAGTCCCAGGATGACGAGGCTGAGAAACTCCAGTGCTGGCTGCTATCGGCATGGTGCCCGAGACACCCTGGCAGATGAAGGGAGTGGGGAGTTTCTCCCCAGCAGCCTTGGAATCTCCCTCCCCACCTTCCAGGCCCCCTGCCCCCTGTCCCCTGCCTGCCCTTTATGGTGCTCTTTGATTTCTCCCCAGCAGAATTCACCTGCTGCATCCATCATCAGAAGAGGCCCAGGAATGCAGCCTGCTGGTGAGCAGGGTCAAGGGGAAGGTGTCCATGCAGGCTCAGGAAGCCACAGGAGATTCAGAGAGGGAAATGCATGACAACCTCTGGTATGGGGGCCGGCCCTGGGCCCTGCAAACAAGAGCTCTGGGGTGGGCATCAGAAGCCCAGTTTGTCCCGGCTTGGAAGCTGTCTGTTGTGTGACCATGGTGAGTCTCTAACCTCTCTGTGCCATCACAATCCTTATTACTCTGGTCCACAGCAGGGGCCAAAAATTCTTGCTTGTTGCCTTTTTGCTCAAGACCTTAAAAGCATTATCTTGTAACTTATTTATTCCCTTTTATCTTTCTTCCCACTTGTCATGTGAAAAGTTGGGCCTAGAGTGGAGAGGTGGCTTTTCCGAGGTCGGACAATAGGTCAGTAGTGGAGCTGTCACTAGGACCCAGGACCTCTCAGGCTGAAAGAAACCAGAATATGCCATCCCCAAATATGCCAACTCGGCATACTGATGATTTTGAGCTGTAAGCACCTGAGAAATAGCAGTTGTGGAAAAGCCTCTCTGAACTGCCCTTTCCTACCCATAGCAAGCCATGGAAATCCCTTTGAGAAAGACGCCATCCCTGTACCAAGATGAAAAGATAACTCTTAGCTCAGAGATGGTGCCAGAGGAATCTACAGATGTACCTTACCCTGTTAGCTTACTCCCATATATTTACCCTCTCACAGTTCCCCACCTCCGGAAGCCCCAACCTGCTTTTCTCTGTCTTGCCACTTCGCTAAAATCTGTTGTCTTTTGTTGAAAAATGCCACATAAGCCAGGGTTCCAAGCCACTGCTTTGCGTTACCTTTCATTGAGGTTTCTCACATGTGATGTGCACTACACGTGCTAATAAACATGCTTGTTTTTCATTGTTAATGTCTTTTGTTACAGGGGTCTGTTCCAACTGTGAATTTATGAGGGTTGAGGAGAAATTATATTTCCTCTCTGACAAGGCTAATTCCAGCTGTGTCCTCAAAGCCTGGTGCTGGATTAGACAGTAATCACTGACCCAAACCCTGCCGTGGGCCAAGAACATCAGGGCTAGTAGATGCTGGATGAGAGCTGAGCCCAAGGTGATATGGCAGCCTTGAGGCCCGCGTTGCTCATAGGAGCTTAATGCAAAGGAGGAGAAACAAGGGAAAGAAGCAAATACTTGCTGAGGTCTTAGCCTCTGCCAGCACTTCAGGGATCCTCTCACTGGCACCTCTAATCATTCATTCAGTTGATGCCGCAGATTTCCCCGAGACTCCAGGTGCCTTGGTTTTCACATCCGTCCAGAGTGTGAAGAATCAGAGAAGGAAATGGGTACACAAGCAGGTGGGCAGTTATGAGCACCACGTGCTTCGGGTGGGTTGGGGTCACACAGGGGAGATAAGTTGACGACAAGATCATGAGGCTATGGAGACACTCCCCGGGGACTTCATTTGGAAGAGGTCCTCCCCATCGGGGATGGGCATGTCCAAGAGAGCACTGGCCTCAAGCAAAGGGCACTCGCACACACCCTGGGGTTTCACTGCCCATGCACCCAAAGCCCAGGGGTCCCGTGTTTGACAGGACAAATAAAGGAATAACTGCATTTTCTGAAGCAAAATCAACCAGGTGTTCTGATGCCCAGTAGATGGGATTCTAGGAGTTCCATGAATGGCAAGTAATAATATCCACCTGATAGTGGGGTTTTTTTTAGGGGGAGGAGGTTTAAATAAGTTAATAGTTGTATTTGTTGCAGGCATAGCCAGCATATGTGGAGGCAGTTATGGGGAATAGGGGTTAGAGTGCAGCAAAATCCTCATCATCCCTCAAAACCCTGCCCTGGTGTCCTCTCCCCTGTAAACCTTCCCTGAGCAATACACATCTAGCTACGTCAGCACCGTGCCACCCCCGTCACTGCAGCTATCACTCTGTACTATAAAATTATCCATACCTTTTTTTTTTTTTTTTCCTTTTTGTCTTTTTTCGTGTCCGGCAACGGACCGCAACCCTCAGTGTCGCGCCCGTACCGGACCGGGACCGGCAACGGGATCACAACCCTTGGTGCTGCGCCCACCCCTCGCTCAGCCAGTGAGCGGGAACCGGTCTGTATGTGGGATCCGAACCCTCGGTGGGAGTGCCACCACGCTCCCAAGCGGTGCACTGTAGCAGTGCGCCACCGGGCCGGCCCTATCCATACCTTTTTCTAGACTTTGCACTCCTTAAAGCCAAGGACTCAGTCTTTCCTCAGTCAGTGTTGTTTCCCTGAACTGAGCTGGCTGAAACCTGAAAGCAGGGTGGCTGTGATATGTTGAAACTCATATTTTCGTTTCTTCATTTACTCAACAAAGATCTCTGAGCTCCTGTTCACATCTCTTTTTTTGCAACTCTTAGTTTGTCTATCTTTGACAAGTTGAATACATTATAATGATGAATTTAATTTGGGAAAGACAGGAAGGAAATGAATGGAGGGTGGTGGCGAGGTGTCAGGATGGTGAGATCAGGGTGATTCCCCCCCCCCCATTTCTCCACTTTTCCCTAATGTAGTTGTTATTTTACTTTTATCGTGGAAAAATAAATACCATATAGGAATGCTGTATTTGAGGCATTATAACAAATGAAGTGATAAGAAATTATAACTTTCCATATAAGAAGTTATAATTTCCATTATAAGAAAATACATGTTTTCCCCTGTAGGAAATAATTCTACCTGCCACTCTGCCAAAGTTTACTTAGAGCTAAAGTGTGAGACGTTAGTTACACCAGCATCTAAGGGGCTTCTCTGTGCCAACAGCCTTCCTTTCCTTCCCATCCAAAAACCGCAAGCTGAATATTTCAGGGGCCTGCTTGGAATACTGTCACTATCTACCACCATTGGCCTTCTGTAACCTGGGCATTTTCCAGTGCGTGCCATACTGTCAATTTTCCCCAACTTCCTGGACTCCTGCTGCAACTGGAAAACTGAAAAGATGAACAGGAATTAACCAGAAAGCTCCCTGTGGAGGAAAAATCCCCCAGATGCTGAAAGTGAGGCAGTGTGACTTAGCCAAATAAAGCCTAACTCCGTGGTGACTACTTTATTCGGGTGACTTCCCTGCTGATGAGCTGCCACCTTGGACCTGGCACCAGGAAGAGGTGGGTTTACTGAAGATGTACCACACACAGTGATGTAATAGCAGTATCAGGTCACCCACAGGCCAGGAGTCTCAGTCATAAATTAGCTAACTGAACATCCAGCTGGGACACTCCCTTCGGAAACAAAAAAGAATCTTTATGCAAAAACGGCTCCCTAGATGGCACGGGGTGGGTATAAATACTTCTTTGCTGCCAGGCTGATCATAACTTTGCCACGAGTTGAAGACTGAGGCTCTGGTTCCAAAGAAGTCAGCATCACTGGTTAGAAACTTCTCAGCCTCCCTTGGTGAGGGGATTGGGCAGTTCTAGACAGTCCTGAGGTTCTTGAGACTCAGTTCTTCTCCATTTGCTTGTCTTTGCCCTGCAAAGAAGCGGTGCAGCCAGCTGCAAGGTGAGTTGTCTTCCTTTTTGGGGGAAGCTGATGTTATGAGAGGGCTTTGCTTCTTCCTGTTTGGGAAGGATCAGAAAACTGTGGGAATTTTCTGACTGCTGAGATAAGCTGATGGAAAATCTGGGTAAAGAAATGCCAACATGAGGTTCAGCCATTTGAATGAGGGATCTTGTTCAGATTTCCTTTTTGCAAATTTTTTGCTATGGTTGCCACATAAAGAAAAACTTTTGGGAAAATTCAGAATAGAATTGGGGTGGCGGGAAGGAAGTATTTGCTAAGATATTTTTTTTAACATGGATTATCTTATGCAGTCCTTATAACATGCACCGCCCCTCCCCCTTAAACAAATTCTGGTAAGCTGGATATTATTAAGCCCATTTTATGGATGAAGAAATGAGTGTCAGTTAAATAACTTGAGCCAGTCCACGTAACTAGTAGAACTAGGATTTGAACCCGCGACAGATGGGCTCCAAGATTCTTATAAGGGCGACATCACTACACTGCCTCCCAATGAAAGGCTTTTCCCACTAAGGAGGTTTGCTGTGAGCAAGCCCAGACCAGAAATGGCTACCTCTTAAGTCTCCATTTCTTGTCTTTTTCAGAGGAGAAGATCTCAAATATTGAGATTTGAGTGCATTTTTCACAATTATTTCTCCCCTGAATAATAAAAATGGAGCAGGTGATATCATTGATTTAGGATGAACAAGAATTACAAAATTGTAAAAGAAAGCAGCTGCTTCTTTAACAGGCATGAAATGACGGTTGCTGATTAGAGATGCTGGAACCTGTCTTGCAGGGTCAGGCCAAATCCCCCATGTTTCAGAGACTACCCCCTACCTTACCTCTGGTCAGTGATGAAGATCAGCAGGGTCAGGTGTAACAGCAGGTCCCATTAAGGAGATCACAGGGCCTGTGGTTTGTCCTTGTTAAGCAGCAATGCTGCAGGTCTGGGGCTTTTTCTTTAGATTGTTACGTGGCTTTATAGGATTGAAGCATATGTCTTTAGGGTCCCCAAACCCAGCTCCAAAATAAGAACAGAGGTTGCAAAACATTGATGAAGTGGCTATTCAAGACTTAGATTCTTTAGTAAACTAACCATATGGAGAAGGTCCAGTTCTTCTGCCAGCTCTTCTTCAACCCTCCCTCACAGCCTCCTTCCCCTTCCTCAGCCCAGAGTGAAGAGCGTCTGAATTTAAATCCACATAAGCAATCTGCTTTGCAAAGCCACAGAAATGGCCTGTCCCTGGAAGTTTCTATTCAAGACCAAATCCTATCAGTACGGCTTCACCGAGGGAAAGGACTTCAACAACAACGTGGCAAAAGCCTCCTGTGCCATCTCCAGGTTCGCTTTCCCTGCCACCCCTCCTGTTCATCTCTGGCTTCTGCACCCTTGACTTAGAATGCCTCTCTTTGCTCCTGGCCTCTCACTTGAGGTTTGATCTCCATGTTGCTTCTTGGATCCCTGTTGGGGCTTGATGCAGCCACTGATTATTGGGCACCTCCCTGTGCCTGACACTATGTGAAGAATATGTCCAAGGAAGGGACATGGCACAGTGCTGTGTCTGAAAGAGCTGGGAACCTCTGGGGGAAGAATATGGGAAGGGACCTCCCGTGAGAAGGGGAGGCAGTACATCCCAGTGTTTACAACTGGGGCAGCATCCATCCTGGCCGGCATCCATTCTGATTCACCAGTGCGTATGCTTACCAGTTGTTAGATATTTTGAATATCATCATAGGGAAGGTTATCCGGATGTGAGACAAACTATATCCAGGCCTGGGCTGTGCTGCACGAGCTGGCCTTGCGCTGTCTCTCACCGACTGTGTGACCTAGGGCAAGGTATCCTCTCTGAGCCTCAAAAGTGCTCATCAGCAGTACAAGGATCTCTAGGGGATCCGCCTCACTGCATGTTGAGGACGAGACGAGAGTGTGCCCACACACAGCAAGCACTCGACAAACATTAGGGTTTATTGTCCTTTTCTTAGCATGCACTCTGTGCCAGGGCTGTACAGGGCACTTCACCTGCTTTGCATCTAACTGATCTGCACAGCGGCACTGTGAAGTATGTATTATTGTCTCACTTTACAGATGAGGAAATACAAGCTCTGAGAGAGAGATGATTTCCCCCAGGTCACATGACTGGTAATTACAGAGTTGGAATTTTAACCCAAAGTGTGAGTTCTAGACAAACTTTTCCAAAGTTGGAGCTAATCAGTGGACAGGGTTCCAGAAAATGCTAGGAGAGTTCATGGTCTTGGACTGGAGGTTGAGGCTTGCTCAAGCAGAAAAACAAGTCAATCTGCAATGAGACAGTAGTGGGAGTCTGCACAAGGGCCACCCAATGCCACACAGCTCCAGAGGAGCCTATCCCATGAACTGCAATGGGCAAGGTGCCCCCTGGAGGTGGGCAGCTGGGTTACCCTGAGTGTACCTGTCAGAGGTGGCAGAAAAGCATATCGGTTAAGAACATGGGCTGGGAGATGAGCAAGTGGCTTTTCCACTTACTAGCTCTATGATCTTTGGTAAGTCCCCTATCCTCTGAGCCTCAATTTCCCCATCTGTAAGAAGCAGGTACTATTGCTTATTTCCTGCAGTAGTGGTAAGGATTAAATGAGTTTTTACGTGTAATGGTTTAGCACAGTGCCCAGCACAGAGTACGTGCTCAGTAAGGCGAGGTGGATTCCATGGACTTTAAAGAGTGGGTAGAATGGGTAAAGCTGCAGAGAAGTAGCAAAGACAGTCCAGGAAGGAGACAAGGTGAGCAAAGACTCTGGCAGAAATGAGTGTGACTATGCTCGGGCCAGGGCTGCGATGGGGGCTGAGATAGGAAGGTCAAGGCCAGAGCACGGAAGGCTTGATTTGCTGTGCTTGGCAGTTGGGAGCCATTGTAGACTCTTGAACAAGACAGTCCAGCTGTGGTATGGGGGTGAACCGGGAGAGAGAACGTTTGAAACCAGGCAATCTGGGCTGTGGTAACCAAAGTCGCCAAAAGACCAAGAGACCAGGAGATGAGAATGCAGGGTTGGATGTCCTCTAGATGTTCTGCTGGCACTTCCAACCCAAAATGCTACAGACTGACAACCACTTCATCCTTCCCTTCTCTTCATCTCAGCACTGCAGCCCCTGCCAGCTCGCCTCCCCAACTCCAGCACCCTCCCCAACACACACACAAACACACACACTCGCTCTGACCTCTCTCCCTCCTTTGACTTCTAGCAAGTCAGGCTCACGTTCTAGAGTTTGCACTGGCTCCGCATTGCCTGTCAGCACACTAAGGCTTGACTGCAAGGTTCTGCATGATCATCCTGCCCAGACAGAGGTCCCATCCCGCCTGCCCAGCCCAGCCTTTCTCAGCTTACTAGTGCCTGTGCACAGCTCATTCCTCCCTTGACTCATCCAGATCCCATCTATCCTGTCTTTCAAGATCATATTGAGTCACTCTTCTCCAGAAACCCTTACAGTATAGCCTCCAGCCTTTAGCTATCAGTCCTACACCCTCTACTAGCGTTGCCAGTTATCTCTGAGGACTTGACTTGTATCTTTGGACCATTCAGGAGACCTGCGCTCAGGGCCCAGAGCTGCAGTGGGACCTGAGGCAAACCAGCTAACTTGACCATTGTTTTGTTTTTTTCCCTTTTCATCTTCCCACTAGGGTAGGCTAGTGGAAAGGCTCAAATCAAATATTAGAGGTAATGGAGAGAAACGATCGCACATTACTTCATTTAACCCTTCTAACAATACATGATAAAAAAACTTTTGTTATACTTGTATTTTAGAGATAAGGACACTGAAACCCAGAAAGTTTAAGTAATTTTGAAGATCTCATAGTTAGTAAATGACAAAGCCAGGATTCAAACCCAGGTAGTCTGGCTTGTAACCACTACATGGGGCTGCCATGTTTCTGGTCCCAGACATGTTCCATTCCATTAACAATTATACACAGAGGTCAGCTGCTCTGGTGCTGTGCCAGGAGCCACGATATCAATGAAGTCCTTCTGCTTATCAATGAATTATCTGAGCCATTAGTTAATTGCATATACCACTGCTATAAATAATAACATGTATAAAGCCCTTATTACTGAGCCAATGAAGAAGGAACTATTATTATCCTGTTTTACAAGGTTGAATGACTCACTTAAGGTCAATATCTAGAAAGTGGTGAAGCTGAGGTCTGAACCAAGACCAAACTCATAGCATCTACAATATATAGGCTCTCCCTGAGAGCCTACTATGTGCTCAGCTGTGAAAGGGACAGAGAAAAGAGAGCCAGTTCCTGCTGTCAGGGAGGAAATGGGGGAAATGATGCCTTGCTCACTGGCTTTGGAGTAGGTAAAGAATGAGATGTTGAGGAGCTCTATAAATGGGGTGAGGGTGGTGTGGGACCAAGGGGTAGACAGGAGGTTGCAGGAGAGTGTGGGTGCACTGGTACTGGGGAAAAAGCAATTTTTCTGGGGAGGCCGAGGCCTGGCTGAAGTGTGGGGAGGAGCCAGATGGGAGAAGGGGTGGGAGAAGCCCTTCTGGATGAGGTGGGCCCAGCTGGACTGCAACCACCCAGGGAAGGGCGGGGAGGATGTTACTGGAAGAGGAAGCGCCCATACAAAGGGGATTTTATCCTGAAAGCGATGGGAGCCAATTAATATATTTTGATTTTAAAAAGTAATTTTCAAATCTCTTCAGGTGTAATAAGACCAAGAACCTGTTCTATGTGATTGATGATTCTATATTTTATGTAAACAAACGATTAGGAAGTAGCATGGTGTGTGTGCTTTAGAGAGAAAAGCGGATGTGGGAACATCTAGGTGAAGATATGTGAAATTCAGAACAAAGCCAAGCTTCGTGCTGCTTGCTGGGTTGCAGCTGGCTCAGAATAAATAGGTACCCTCTTTCATTCCGCCTTAATTTGGGTTTGGAATTTAATACACCGGAACATGGCCAGGATAGTCCCTGCACTCAGGTTGAGGGCTGCTGCCCTGTCCCTGTCTGGGCCCTACCAGTTATCCCGCTTGGAATGTAAATAGCAACTTACAGATGGAGCAGTCAGGAGGCCCTGCGCCTTCCAGATAGCAAGGACCTGCAAGGGACCTGAGGGGTCTTCTGGGCCCCCTTTACCCCCCACATTTCCTACTAGAAGTCACCACCCCCCTCACTCCCCAGCTCTGTACTTTCTTTGCTTTCCTTCCTGGGATCACACAAAACATGCAGAAAAGAAATAACCCTAACTGTGGGCAACACTGAGAGGTGGGGAGGGCTTGGGTTGGGCTGTAGCCCTGGGGCTGCTGTGCGGCGTTGGGCAAGATCCATAACCTCTCTGGGGCCCCGACTTCCTCCTTAATAAGGGGGGGATAACAATATACATCTGCCTTCTTCAGTGGATTTAGTAAGGCTGAGATGAAATAACAGACAGGAAAGTTTGCTCTGTAAACTGTAAAGCACTGTACAATGGGATTTATTAAGATGATCTTTAGGGGCCGGCCCAGTGGCGCACTGGATAGTGCGCCGCTTAGGAGGCGCGGCAGCGCTGCCGCCCGCGGGTTCGGATCCCACATACAGACCGGCTCCCGCTCACTGGCTGAGCGAGGCGGGGGAGCAACACCGAGGGTTGCAATCCCGTAGCCGGGCCCCCGGCCGGGACGGGGG